>NW_027601366.1:176204-215204 GCF_053455715.1 Rhinoraja longicauda
GCTGATCACTCTCAATCAGTACCCCGTTCCTGCCTTCTCCCCATACCCCCTCACTCCGCTATCCTTAAGAGCTCTATCCAGCTCTCTCTTGAAAGCATCCAACGAACTGGCCTCCACTGCCTTCTGAGACAGAGAATTCCACACCTTCACCACTCTCTGACTGAAAATGTTCTTCCTCATCTCCGTTCTAAATGGCCTACCTCTTATTATTAAACTGTGGCCCCTTGTTCTGGACTCCCCCAACATTGGGAACATGTTTCCTGCCTCTAATGTGTCCAATCCCCTAATTATCTTATATGTTTCAATAAGATCCCCCCTCATCCTTCTAAATTCCAGTGTATACAAGCCCAATCGCTCCAGCCTTTCAACATACGACAGTCCCGCCATTCCGGGAATTAACATAGTGAACCTACGCTGCACGCCCCCATAGCAATAATATCCTTCCTCAAATTTGGAGACCAAAACTGCACACAGTACTCCAGGTGCGGTCTCACCAGGGCCCGGTACATCTTGCTTCAAAGCCTCAGATCAGGACATTAACCAAGTGTGAATCTCCCTTTTCATCCAAGGCATTCTGATTAGGACGACACCTAAATGTCTCTATTGTAAAACAGCCGCAACTTGCATTTCTTGATGAAACGGAACACATCCATCGACAAACCGCGGACCGCTGGTCTCACGGCGTCCGGACGCGCGATATCATTCCGTGAGAAATCCTCGCATATTTTCCGATTTTATGTTTCCTGAGTTTTTGCATCAGACTGTCATTATTCCGGCTCCCGCTCCGGGGGAAACACTGTGCTATTTGTGCGTCTCCTTTCATCAATCGGCAACGGTGCCTCAACAATTGCGTCCCGACCAGGTGGCCGGGGTTCGATTCCGATCACCGCAACGTTCCCAATGCACGGGAAATCTGCCTTCAGAGAGCACAGATACTTAATTCCGATAGCAATTCACGCATAGACTCAGAGTCATAGAATGATACAGAGTGGAAACAGGCCATTCGGCCCAACTTGCCCACACCGGCCAACCTGTTCCAGCTACACGACTCCCACCTGGCCGAGTTTGGCCCATATGCCTCCAAATCTGTCTGATCCATGTACTTGTCTAACTGCTTCTTACATGTTTGGACAGTTCCTGCATCAACGACCTCCTCTGGCAGCTTGTTCCATACATCCACCATTCATTGCGTGAAAAATTTACCCATCAGGTTCCTACTAATCGTTTCCACATTCACCTTGAACCTATAAATGATGCAGGAAGGGGTTCTGGAGTAAAATGGATCCCATAGGCAATTATTATTCACTGTGAGGTCGTCTGTGCATCGGGGATGGAATTTCCATTCATGACCCGTTGCCCTGTAAACGGACGTGCATTTTCCTGATCCCTTTATTGCAGATTCCCACCCCAGACGAGGACAGATCCCAACATACCCAGATAACATTTAACACCAAGTGACGCCACTCTGTTCACCACCCGCTCTCTGTCTATTCCATTCAGTGGAACCTCTCTCTTCACTCCCCATCTGTTCCGTCATGAGCTTCATCCAGTCCTCCCGTACAGGCAGACGGAACATCTTCACTCTGATCGCCAGCCACGCACTACGCTACACAGGAACATTCACATGTTGCCATTGATCGGCCCCATCATTTACTTTCCAACTTTCTAATCATTGATGCCTTCTGCTCCGTCTCATGGCCCTGAATCTTCAACTTACGTCAGCTGCTTCTACGGATGCTGCATGACCCGCTCAGTTATGTCTCTTTATTCTAGATTACAGCGTCTGTATTCACCTTTGAAATGAAAGATTTATATTGTATGATGACGGAGATTTGTTTCGTCGTCCATTAACTGATCATTATAGACGTTTGCCACAGTCTTTGTATGCAGCCCGGACTTCGATTGAGTTGATTTCCTGATAATTCGCCTTCATATTACGACTCAATCTTCCGTAACGCATATCCAATCGGACCGATTACTGTGCCTTCGCTCTGTGAAACTGCAAATAGCTTAACTTCATCGATCAGCCATGATCGCATTGAATGGCGGTGCTGGCTCCAAGGGCTGAATGGCCTACTCCTGCACCTATTGTCTATTGTCTATTGTCTATCGACCGAGGGCAGACCTAATGGAGACCCCCGGTCTCCTCAGACCACTGTGGTGTTGCTCTTTTCGTTGGTGCTTCGTTATTAAATCTTTCTGAAAGCCAACAGGAGCACCACCAATAGATGATCGGATGACAAACGAGACCGTCAAATGGAACGGCAGGCATACTTACTGGTCGTGTAGGCCTACTTACTAGGTCGTGCTTGAGCCCTGCCGAGGGGGATGGGCTGGGGGAGAGAGAGAGTTGTTGATTTTAGTTACCTGTGCAATCCTGAGGCTAGATTGGTTGAGTTCATCGTAAATGATGAACAGTACCATAGGGTTTGGTTCTTAAAGAGAGTTCATGACCGAGTATAATTCATCCGCTGCCATCTTGGTGTTGACTTTGCGTGGTATGTGGACACGATGGTTGCGGTGAATTGCCCCGGTCGATTAAATGGACGGCACATAGTGAACGGGTATTAGAGACATAGAAACATAGATCAATAGGTGCAGGAGGTAGCCATTTGGCCCTCCGAGCCAGCATCGCCATTCATTGTGATCATGGCTGATCATCCACAATCAGTAACCCGTGCCTGCATTTTCCCCATATCCCTTGATTCCGCTAGCCCCAAGAGCTCTGTCCAACTCACTTTTAAATGCATCCAGTGATTTGGCCTCCACTGTCTTCTGTGGCAGAGAATTCCACAAAGTCACAACTATCTGGGTGATTTTTTTTTGCACCTCCGTTTTAAATGTCCTCCCCTTTATTCTTAGACCGTGGCCCCTGGTTCTTTCCTTTTCCAGAATCTGACACCATTGAGATAATAATTTCCGTCTTTGTTTTCGCCGCCATAGTGGATAACCCCACATTTATCTACGTCATACTGCATCTGCCATGCATCTGCCCACTCACTCAACCTGTCCAAGTCACCATGGATAAACAGTGACATTATCAGTGTGGTCAGTGATGGATCTGGATAAGCAGTGACATTATCAGTGTGGTCAGTGATGGGTCTGGATAAGCAGTGACATTATCAGTGTGGTCATTAATGGGTCTGGATAAACAGTGACATTATCAGTGTGGTCAGTGAAGGGTTTGGATAAGCAGTGACATTATCAGTGTGGTCAGTGATGGGTCTGGATAAGCAGTGACATTATCAGTGTGGTCAGTGACGGGTCTGGATACGCAGTGACATTATCAGTGTGGTCAGTGATGGGTCTGGATAAGCAGTGACATTATCAGTGTGGTCAGTGATAGGTATGGATAAGCAGTGACATTATCAGTGTGGTCAGTGATGGGTCTGGATAAGCAGTGACATTATCAGTGTGGTCAGTGATGGGTCTGGATAAGCAGTGACATTATCAGTGTGGTCAGTGACCCTCATCTCATTAAATCTGACCCCGATGTTTTACCTTTGACATGATGTAAATAAGGAATCCTTTTATTTTATTTCAAATGTTGGACTCTAAAGGGTTAACGAAGGTTCAGTATCCATAATTAATCTCATCAGCAATGAGCGCTAACTCCATCTTGCTGCTCTATCCACGCTGGTAAACACGGCAGCTGAAGATACGTTAACTTGTTATTTTCTTCTTAATTAACACAGGTTAGAAATGCTAATTAACTCTCTCCGGCAGACATTTGAAAGAATAACACATAATGCTGAAAATTAAAATGCAGGATCAGATCTGAGAAAGGGGGAGTTGAGTAAATGTTCTGTGCGTTTCGCCCAGTGGGGAATATTATTTCCAGCCGGTGAACACGAGCTGTGGCTCTGTTCAATCTGCAGTTTATTTTGCGGTGAACCACTTCAGACCAGGTGACAGGTAGATGTGAATTCAAACCCACAGACCAGACAGCAAGGTCGGTCTGAGAGTAAATGACCAACTCATCCGTCTGGGCTTTCCACACAGCGGCACACAGAAAGCTGCCACACACGCAGACTTCATTTATGTGCTTATTTATTAAGTCATTCAAGAGAGCATATCTCCCATCATGCAGTGCAAATCTGGCACTCGTAGAAACTGAAATAAACACTTCAATGATCAGGGAATGTTATTAAAAATGACCAATGTACATGACAGGCAAATCCCCTCATTTCAAGGCTGGAGTTCAGTGGTAACAAAATATCCAAGGGCCATTGAAAAGCAGTTTATTTGTTAGTGCTGTACCTGGCGCAAATTTCAGACAAAGGTTGCCGTGTTTCATGGGGCGAGATGGTGCATTTTAGTTCATCTGAACTATTCCCATTTACCGGCATATGAATCGCAAAATGTACCTGTAAAGTTTCCAGTTTGGCAGCATCTTTCCTATAGCATGGTACCGAGAACAGAACATAATATCCCAAATGCGGTCTCACGAAGGTCTTATATTACTGCAACATGACCTCCCAACATCCATACTCAATACTCTGGCAGATAAAGACCAATGTGCCAAAAGCCTTTTTGACCACCAGATCTACCAGTGACTGCGCCTTTAAGGAACTGTGCACCTGCACTCCTAGATCCCTCTGCCCTACAACACTACCCAGAGCCCTACCATTCACTGTGTCGGTCCTGCCCTTGATAGATTTCTCAAAATGCAATATCTCACTTTGCAATACTATAATTTGATTGGACTATAGGAGTAAAGAGAACCTTTTGCATTTGTATAGGTCAGTGGTGAGACTACATCTGGAATATTGTGTGCAGTTTTGGTCTCCTAATTTGAGGACGAACATCCTTGCGATTGAGGCAGGGCAGAGTAGTTTTACTAGATCAATCCCTGGGATGGCCGGACCGTCACATGAGGAAAGATAGGAAAGACTGGACTTCTATTCACTGGAATTGAGAAGTATGAGAGGGGATCTTATAGAAACGTATAAAATAATAAAAGGTCTGGACAAGCTAGATGCAGGAAAGATGTTCCCGGTGATGGGGGAGTCCAGAACCAGGGACGACAGTCTAGGAATAAAGGGGGGGGCATTTAAAGCTGAGGTGAGAAAAACCTCTTCACCCAGAGCGTTGTGAATTTGTGTAATTCTCTGCTGCAGAAGGCAGTGGAGGCCAATACACTGGATGAATTTAAAAGGGAGTTAAATAGAGCTCTAGGGGCTAGCGGAATCAAGCAATTTGTGAAGAAGGCAGGCACGGGTAACTGAATGTGGATGATCAGCCATGATCACAATGAATGGCGCTGCTGGCTCGAAGGGCCAAATAGCCTCCCTCTGCACCTATTTTCTATGTTTCTATGTTTCTCACATTTATCTGCATTAAATTGCATCAACCATTCCTCGGTACACTTGGCTAATCGGTCAAGATCCTATTACACTTCATTACAACCATCTTCACTGGTTTCCGCAAAACAACCTACTTTTGTATCATCTACAGACTTGCTATTCTTGCTGCTGTGTTTTCTCATCCAAATCTTTCATATAGTCGACAAACAGTAACTGGCCCAGCATCGAACCCTGAGGCACGACACTAATCACTGGGGTCCAGTCCGAGAAGCAACCTTCCATCATAACCCTCTGCTTCCTTCCATGAAGCCAATGTGCTATCCATTAAGCTATCTCTCCTTGAATCTCATGCGATCTATCCTTCAAGAGCAGGCTACCACTAGGAACCTTCTCGAATACTATGCTGATGTCCATGTATACAACATCTACAGCTCTGACCTGATCGACCTTTTTGGTCACGTCTTCAAAAAGCTAACTATAAAAGGTACTTTGAGGTACATAGGTACTAAAATTACTCACTATAAAATGTACGAACTAATGGTGCTAACACAAAAGTACTCTCGCAACCTTTAAGGGACATTTAGACAGGTGCATGGATAAGCCATTGATAGGAAAATGTGCCGATCGCAGGCAGGTGGGACTAGTGTGGAGGAGACATGTTGGCCGGTGTGGGCAGGCTGGGCCGAAGCCTCTGTAAGATTCTATGACTCTGTCTCTATAACTGGAGGGTGTGTGCACAAATAGTGCAGTAAGATATTCCACACTTGTCCATGGATCTCTGTCCTGGGATCGGAGAACAGATTCACTTAGAAATATAGAAGCATAGAAACATAGAAAATAGGTGCAGGAGGAGGCCATTAGGGCCTTCGAGCCAGCACCGCAATTCATTGTGATCATGGCTGATCATCCACTTCAAGACAAATCATGTAAATCATACTTTTTTAAAACATCAACAGTTAGCAGTTCTGTTGAATGGTTAGCCATTGATCGGTAACCTGCATACATGTCCAATCATCTACAGTGGCTCAGCACGAGGTCAATGTTGTCAATGGTTTCACTGGTGAAAATATATCTGAGCATTGTGCGACGCAACTGGGTACTGGTTGTTATGTGAGATGTCCTTGGAATGCATGATTCACAGAAAGTACATGTGTGTGATTTCAGTGAAGTAGGTAATGGGTCTGGATAAGCAGTGACATTATCAGTGTGGTCAGTGATGGGTTTGGATAAATAGTGACATTATCAGTGTGGTCACTGATGGGTCTGGATAAGCAGTGACATTATCAGTGTGGTCAGTGATGGGTCTGGATAAGCAGTGACATTATCAGTGTGGTTAGTGATGGGTCTGGATAAGCAGTGATATTATCAGTGTGGTCAGTGATGGGTTTGGAGAAGCAGTGACATTATCACTGATCTTACGATCTAATAGAAACATAAGTGTAAGAAAATAACTGCATATGCTGGTACAAATCGAAGGTATTTATTTCAGAAAATGCTGGAGTAAAGCAGCAGGTCAGGCAGCATCTCAGGATAGAATGAATGCGTGACGTTTCGGGTCGAGACCCTTCTTCAGACTGATGTCAGGGGGGCGGGACAAAGGAAGGATATAGGTGGAGACAGGAAGATAGAGGGAGAACTGGGAAGGGGTGTGGAAGAGAGGGACAGAGGAACTATCTAAAGTTGGAGAAGTCAATGTTCATACCGCTGGGCTGCAAGCTGCCCAAGCGAAATATGAGGTGCTGTTCCTCCAATTTCCGATGGGCCTCACTATGGCACTGGAGGAGGCCCATGACATAAAGGTCAGACTGGGAGTGGGACGGGTAGTTGACGTGCTCAGCCACCTGGAGATCAGGTTGGTTAAGGCGGACTGAGCTAATAGAAACATAAAATTATAAAGGGATTGGGTAGACTAGATGCAGAAAATGTTCCCGATGTTGGAGGAGTCCAGAACCAGGGGTCACAGTTTAAGAATAAGTGTTAGACTATTTAGGACTGAGGTGAGGAAAAACATTTTCACGCAGAATTGTGAACCTGTGGAATTCTCTGCAACAGAAGGCAGTGGAGGCCAATTCACCGGATGTTTTCAAGGCATAGTTAGATAATGCTCTTCGGGTAACGGGAACAAGGTATATGGGGAGAAAGCGGGCACGGGGTACTGATTTTGGATGATCAGCCATGATTATGTTGAATGATGGTACTGGCTCAAGGGCCGAATGGCCCACTCCTGCACCTATTTTCTATTTCTCTATGTTTCTGTGTCTATGCATCAGGTTACGATGCTTCCATTTCATCTTAACTCCCGTGTTTTGTATTTCATACGAAAGTGGATAACAAACCTGTGTTTTACATTATTGCATATGTTTGGCTATAAAGGGTTAACGTATGTTCAGTATCTGTAATTAATCTCATCTGGAATGATCACTAACTCCATCTTGCTGCTCTATCCACGCTGGTAAACACGGCAGGTGAAGATGCTTTCATTTGTGATTTTCACCTTAATTAACAATGGTTATAAATACCAATTGCCTCTCTCCGGCATATAATTTAAAGAATAACACATAATGCTGAAAATTAAAATGCAGCTTCAGATCTGAGCTAGGGAGAGTTGAGCAATTGAGCTGTGCCATTCACCCAGTGGGGAATATTAGTTCCACCCGTTGAACACAAGGCCAGGTTCTGTTGAATCTGTAGTTTATTTTTTATTGAACTACTTCAGACCAGTTGACAGGTTGATGCTAATTCAAACCCACAGACCTGACAGCAAAGTCAGTCTGAGAGTGAATGACCAACTCACCTGTCTGGGCTGTCCACAATGGTTTAGAAACATAGAAACATAGGCAATACTTGCAGGAGTAGGCCATTTGGCCTTTTGAGCCGGCACCGCCATTCAATATGATCACGGCTAATCATCCTAAATCAGTACCCCGTTCCTGCTTTTTCCCCATGCAGCTTTATTCCGTTAGCCCGAAGAGCTATATCTGACTCTCTCTTGAAAACCTCCTGTGAATTGGCCTCCACTGCCTTCTGTGGCAGAGTATTCCACAGATTCACAATTCATCTCAACTGGGGAGGCCGATGACAGATCAGTTTTTCCTTATCTCAGTAACAATTGAGCTACCCCTTATTCTTAAACTGTGATCCCTGTTCTGGACTCCCCCAACATCGTGAACATTTTTCCTGCATCTAACCTGTCCAATCCCTTAAGAATTGTATATGTGTAAGAAGGAACTGCAGATGCTAGTTTAAACCGAAGACAGACACAAAAAGCCGGAGTAACACAGCGGGACAGGCAGTATCTCTGGGGACAAGGAATGGGTGGAGACCCTTCCACAAAATTGTATATGTTCTACAAGATCCCCTCTCATCCTAAATTCCAGTGAATTTAAGCAAACTCTCACACACACTCAGTCTGTATTTCTGTGCCTATTTATTAATAATACAAGAGAGCATTTCTCCCTTCCTGCTGTGTATAACTGGCTCACATAGAAACTGAACAAAACACTTCAATGATCAGAGACATATTAAAATGACCAACGTGTATGACAGGCATTTATATCATGTTGTTGCTTAAACTGGAAGTTTGATAAAATTCGACACCTAATGGCGTTTAATTCCTCGGATTTCCAGGCTGGAGTTTAGTTTGAGGAGAGTGAAGAACATGTTGCACACTTGCGAGGGAAATGAACAATGTGTCTCCGTTGTTGATGACACCACCACCCAATACAGCATCGCCACTGCTGTGCATTCAGTGATGTGTCCGCTATGTGGCTACAACTGGGGAGACCGATGACAGAGCACATTAGAGATTACAGAACCGCTGATTCCAGTCATGGGAACAGCAGGGAAACTGGCCCTTCGGCCCGACTCGTCCGTGCAGACCGAGATGCCTATCTACGGTAATCTCATTCACCTGTATTTGTCCCAGATCCGTCCATTTCCATCCGAAACAAACGGCTGTCCAAATGCTGTTTATTTGCTGAGATGGTATCTGTCCCCACCGTCTCAAAAGAAAAGATTGCTCCATCGTTGAAGTCAGAATTCCCTTAAATCTCTCCCCTTTCGATTAAACGTACGTTCTCTGGGTTTAGATTCTCCCAGCCTGGGAAATAACTGTGACCATCTACTCAATCCTGCTGTAGCTGACATAATTTTAGAAGCCTCAGTAAGGTCGTCCATCTGCATTCATGCTCCAATGAGATCAATCCCACCTGATCAAATCTGTCCTCAAACTAACGCTGTCCATTCCAGAAAACATCCTGGTGAATCTGTTCCGCACTGCCTCTGGCAATAGGACATTATTTGTATAATATGGTGACCAGAACTACACAAAAGGGCCTCGCAGATATTTGAAGTACAACCGAGGAGAGCGCTGCACTTGGAGGAGCAGTTAAGTCTTGATTATTCTTTATTTGGATGATCAGCTGTAGTGCAAGTTTATTCACAATCAGACGCACATGGGAGGTGAAACCATCAGTGAGTTCAGAAGTGTCAGTACCGATGACCTGGAACCGAGGCAGAAAGGTGAATTAACTGTAGAGCAGAGCGATCTAGGGCGACAGGTACATGGTGTTTTGAATGTAGCGTCACAGGTTGATTGTGTGGTCAAAAAGACTTTTGTAACATTGGCCGTCTTCAGTCATAGCATTGTGGATAGATATACGGAGGTTATGTTGCCGTTGTGTAAGACGTTGGTGAGGCCGCGTTTGGAATATTGTGTTCTGTTGTGGGCACCATGATACAGGAAAGATGGTGTCAATCTGGAAAGGTGATAGATGAGATTTACGAGGATGTTACCAGGAACAGTGGGCCTGATCTGGAGGGACAGGTTCAGCAGGCTGGTACTATATCCCTTGGTGCATATAGGCTAGTACTATATCCCTTGGTGCATATAAGCTAGTACTATATCCCTTGGTGCATATAGGCTAGTACTATATCCCTTGCTGCAGGAGGATGAGGGATGATCTTCTACAGCTGGAGAATATAATGAGAGGAATAGATCTGGTAGATGCACAGAGAAGGGGAATCAAGAACCAGGGGGGCTAGGTTTAAGATGAGGTGGGGGGGGGGGATTTAATCGGAACCTGAGGGGTATTTTTCACACAAAGGGTGGGGGGGTGTGGAACGAACTGCCAGGGGAGGTAGTTCAGCCCTGTACTCATAGAGTCATAGAGTGATATGGTGTGGAAACAGGCACTTCGGCCCAACTTGCCCACACCAGCAAACAGGCCCCATCTACATTAGTTCCACCTGTCTGCATTTGGTCCATATCCCACCAAACCTGTCCTATTCATGTACCCAACCTGTCTAACTGTTTCACAAATATTGGGATAGCCCCTGCCTCAAATACCTCCTCAGGCAGTTTGTTCCATACATCCACCACCCATTGTGTGAAAAGGTTACCCCTCAGATTCCTATTCAATCATTTTCCCTTCAACTTAAACGTATGTCCTCTGGACCTCGATTCATCTACTCAGGGCAGGAGAAGCTGAGCATCTACCCGATCTATTCCTTTCATGATCTAAAACACGTCTATGAGATTACCCCTCATCCTCCTGCGCTCCAAGAAAACCAAGCCCAGCCAATTGATTATGTCTTCAAACTAACGCTGTCCATTCCAGATAACATCCTGGTGAATCTGTTCCGCACTGTCTCTGGCAACAGGACATCATATCTATAATATGGTGACCAGAACTACATAAAAAGGCCTTGCAGATATTTGAAGTACAACTGAGGAGAGCACTGGAACTTGGAAGAGCAGTTAAGTCTTGATTTTTCTGTATTTGTGTGATCATTTGTAGTGTAAGTGTGTTCAGAATCATACGCAGATGGGAAGTGAAACCACCAGTGAGTTCAGAGGTGTCCGTACCAATCAGGACGGGGCAAATGTTGTCAAAGGTGGTGAAAATATATTTGAGCAGCATGCGATGGAACTGGGTAGCTGGTTGTTACAGTATGTGAGATGTCCTTGGAATGGATGATACAAAGAACATACCTGTGTGTGACGTCGGTGTGGTCAGTGATGGGTCTGGATAAGCAGTGACATTATCAGTGTGGTCAGTGATAGGTCCGGATAAGCAGTGACATTATCAGTGTGGTCAATGATGGATCCGTATAAGCAGTGACATTATCAGTGTTGTCAGTGATGGGTCTGGATAAGCAGTGACATTATCAGTGTGGTCAGTGATGGGTCTGGATAAGCAGTGACGTTATCAGTGTGGACAGTGGTAGGTCTGGATAAGCAGTGACATTATCAGTGCGGTCAGTGATGGGTCTGGATAAGCAGTGACATTATCAGTGTGGTCAGTGATGGGTCTGGATAAGCAGTGACGTTATCAGTGTGGTCAGTGGTAGGTCTGGATAAGCAGTGACATTATCAGTGCGGTCAGTGATGGGTCTGGATAAGCAGTGACATTATCAGTGTGGTCAGTGATAGGTCTGGATAAGCAGTGACATTATCAGTAATTAATCTAATCTCCAATGAGCTCTCACTGCATCTTCCTGTTCTATCCGCATTGGCAGGTGCAGACATATTTATTTGTTATTTTCATTTTAATAGGCAGTGGTTAAAATGAGTAAATAACTTTCTCCGGCATACAAGTGATAGAGTAACACACAATGCGTCTCCCCCAACACTCCTCACTCTCTCTGCCTCTCTCCCTCCCCCTCCGCCCATTCACTCTCCCCACATACTAATCCCCCTCTTGCTCACCAATTTTCCGACCCTCTGACTTCCCACCTCGTCCCCTCTCTCCACACTCCTCCCCACTATCTCCCCACACTCCTCTCTGTCCTGCCACACTCCTCTAATCTCTCTCCCCACACTGCTCCCCCTCTCTCTCCGCACCTCCTCTCTCCCCACTCTCCTCTCACTCTCCATCCCCACACTCCGTCTTTCTCCCCACACACTCACTACTCCTCCCCCTCTGTCTCCCCACACTCCTCCCCCTCTCTCTCTCTCTCCCCACATTCCTCCCCATCTCTCTCCCCACGCACACCCCCCTCTCTGCCCATACTCATCCCCCTCTCTCTCCCCACACCCCCTCTATCTCTCCCAATACTCCACCACCCTCCAGTCACTCATATCCCTCTCTCTCCCCTCCTCCCTGTCCCCATCCTTCCACTCTTTCCATACCATCCTTCCTCCCTCTCTCTCACACTCCTCCCTCCCCTCCCCTAAAACCTCTTTCCCCACACTCCTCCCCGTCATTTAACCCACACTCCCCCTCTCTCCCACCACACTCCCCCTCGCTCTCCACATTCATCCTATCTTCTCTCTCTTCCCACAGTATTGAATTCCACTCCCCACACCCCCTCTCTTCCCATCCTCCATTCCCACACCCCTCCTCCTTTCTCACCACTCCTCCCCTTTCTCTCCCCACACACCTTCCTCTCTCCCCACTCACCTCCCTTACTCTCCACACTCCTTCCCTCTTCCTCTCCACAATCCTCACTCTCTCTCTCTCTCTCTCTCTCCGGATAAGCAGTGACATTATCAGTGTGGTCAGTGATGGGTCTGGATAAGCAGTGACATTATCAGTGTGGTCAGTGATGGGTCTGGATAAGCAGTGACATTATCAGTGTGGTCAGTGATGGGTCTGGATAAGCAGTGACATTATCAGCGTGGTCAATGATGTGTCTGGATAAGCAGTGACCTCCCCCCCATTTCTCCCCCTCCTGCTCTCCCCACGTCGCGCAATATTTGCCCACTTCTTCTCTCCCCGTCACATTGCTCCCTCCCCTCCACCTCTCCCCATCGCTCCGCTCTCTCTCCCCACAATCCTCCTCCTTTCCACTCCTCCCCTTTCACCTCCCACACACCTCCCTTTCCGTCCACACTCCTCCCCTCTTTCTCCCACATTCCTCGCTCTCTCTCTCTGGATAAGCAGTGACATTATAAGTGTGGTCAGTGATGGGTCTGGATAAGCAGTGACATTATCAGTGTGGTCCGTGATGGGTCTGGATAAGCAGTGACATTATCAGTGTGGTCAGTGATGGGTGTGGATAAGCAGTGACATTATCAGTGTGGTCAGTGATGTGTCTGGATAAGCAGTGACATTATCAGTGTGGTCAGTGATGGGTCTGGATAAGCAGTGACATGATCACATTAAATCTGACCCCGATGTTTTACATTTGATACGATGTAAAATTAAGGATCCTTTCTTTTTTTCAATCAGATTTTATTGATTTTTCACAGAGATATATACAAAACAGTACATCATCGACATAAATAAAATAAAATAAGAAAAACATCAAAAATGAATAAATAAATAAAAGTGATAGATAAATAAATAAATATATGCATGTGCATAAGACAGTGTGGTACACTTACTAAATAAAATATTAAAAAGTAACAATGATTGGTTATCTAGAGATATTTCAATATTCGCACAAACATACCATCTGGTTCTATATAACACAATCTTCCAATATCTAGCTCGGCATTTATCTAGTTGGTGTCATGGCTCAAATAAACGATCCATTTTTCCCAGATCCTCTGAAAGAATCCCTTCTTTTTAATTCAAATGTTCGTCTCTAAAGGGTCGACTCAAGTTCAATATCCATAATTAATCTAAACTTTAATGAGAACTAACTCTATTTTCCTGCTCGATCCACGCTGGTAAACACGGCAGCTGAAGATGCATTAACTTGTTATTTTCTTCTTAATTAACACAGGTTAGAAATGGTAATGAACTCTCTCCGGCATACATTTGAAAGAATAATACACAACGCTGAAAATTAAAATGTATCTTCAGATCTGAGAAAGGGGGAGTTGAGTAACTGTGCTCTTCCCTTCGCCCAGTGGGAATATTAATTCCAGGCGGTGAACACTACCTGTGGGTCTGTTCAATCCGCAGTTTATTTTGTAGTGAACTACTTCAGACCAGTCGACAGGTAGATGTGAATTCAAACCCACAGGCCAGACAACAAGGTCGGTCTGAGAGTAAATGACCAACTCATCCGTCTGGGCTGTCTACACAGCGGTACAGAGAAAGCTGCCACACACGCAGACTTTATTTGTGTGCTTATTTATCAAGTAGTTCAAGCGAGAAAATCTCCCGTCGTGCAGTGCAAACCTGGCACTCGTAGACACTGAACTAAACACTTCAATGATCAAGGCCTATTATAAAAATGACCAATGTGTTATGCTTTTTGTATCTTTGAGCAATGTGGACACCTGCTGATGTTTAATTCCTCTGATTTCAAGGCTACAGTTTAGCGGTAACCTAATATCCAAGAACATAAATGTGTATAGTAAAAGCTTATTTAGGTATGTCAAGAGTTTAAAAAATGGTAAGATAAATGTGGGTCCCTTGAAGACAGAAGCAGGCGAATTTATCAAGGAAACAAGGAAATGGCAGACAAGCTGACCAGGTACATTGGATCTGTCTTTACTAAGGAAGACACAATCAATCTCCCAGATGTACTAGTGGACGGAGGTCTTAGGGTGACAGACGAACTGAAGGAAATTCACATTAGGCAGGAAATGGTGTTGGGTATACTGATGGGACTGAAGGCTGATAAATCCCCAGGGCCTGATGGTCTACATCACAGGGTACTTAAGGAAGTGGCTCTAGAAATCGTGGACGAATTGGTGATCATTTTCCAATGTTCTATATATTCAGGATCAGTTCCCGTGGATTGGACGGTAGCTAATGTTATTCCACTTTTTAAGAAAGGAGGGAGACAGAAAATGGGAAACATAGAAAATAGGTGCAGGAGGAGGTCATTCGGCCCTTCGAGCCTGCACCGCCATTCAATATGATTATGGCTGATCATCCAGCTCAGTAACCTCTACCTGCCTTCTCTCCATACCCCCTGATCCCTTTAGCCACAAGGGCCACTTCTAACTCCCTCTTAAATATAGCCAATGAACTGGCCTCAACTACCTTCTGTTTATAGAGAATTCCACAGACTCACCACTCTCTGTGTGAAGAAATGTTTTCTCATCTCGGTCCTAAAAGACTTCCCCCTTATCCTTAAGCTGTGACCCCTGGTTCTGAACTTCCACAACATCGGGAACAATCTTCCCGCATCTAGCCTGTCCAACCCCTTAAGAATTTTATGTTTCTATAAGATCCCCCCTCAGTCTTCTAAATTCCAGCGAGTATAAGCCTAGTCTATCCAGTCTTTCTTCATATGAAAGTCCTGCCATCCCAGGGATCAATCTGGTGAACCTTCTCTGTACTCCCTCTAAGGCTGGAATGTCCTTCCTCAGATTAGGAGACCAAAATTTCACCAATCTCACCAATGCCCTGTACAACTGCAGCAGAACCTCCCTGCTCCTATACTCAAATCCTCGCGCTATGAATGCCAACATACCATTCGCTTCCTTCACTGCCTGCTGCACCTGCATGCCTACATTCAATGACTGGTGTACCACGACACCCAAGTCTCGTTGCACCCCCCCTTTTCCCGCTGATCTCCCTCTCTCTCACACATTCTCGCCATCCCCCACAAAACTCAACACATCAAGTAATGAATTGTTAAAATCTTTTAATATGTAAAAGAGAGAGAGAGAGAGAGAGAGAGAGAGAGAGAGAGAGAGAGAGAGAGAGAGAGAGAGAGAGAGAGAGAGAGAGAGAGAGAGAGAGAGAGAGTGATGAGAGAGATAGAGAGAGAGAGAGAGAGAGAGAGAGAGAGAGAGAGAGAGAGAGAGAGAGAGAGAGAGAGAGAGAGAGAGAGAGAGAGAGAGAGAGAGAGAGAGAGAGAGAGAGAGAGAGAGAGAGAGAGAGAGAGAGAGAGAGAGAGAGAGAGAGAGAGAGAGAGAGAGAGAGAGAGAGAGAGAGAGAGAGAGAGAGAGAGAGAGAGAGAGAGAGAGAGAGAGAGAGAGAGAGAGAGATGAGAATGATGAGAATGAAGGGGTAGAAACTGAAATAAACACTTCAATGGGTGACATAATGACTGTGGGTGACATAATTTCGTCCAATTTGGATGACAAATAAAGCTATCTTGATCTATCTTGATCTTGATCTTGATCAATAATCAGGGACTGTCATTAAAAATGGTCAATATATATGACAGGCAATGGTGTTATTTTTTCTGCTTAATCTGCATCTTTGAGCAAGGGGGCGATTGGGTGAATGTGAGGGGCTGGGGGTCGCGGAGCGGGGCCGGCGATGGGATCATCCGCCCGGGACTGACAGCTGGAAGATACGGCGGTGAATGTGAGGAGCCGGAGCCCGGAGCGGAGAGACTGCGGCCGCCCTCTGGGATGCGCTCAGGGCGCGGGTTTATTAATGAGCCGCAGCGCTGAGGTGAGCGGATATTTCACCGCGCTCTTCACCTGCTCCCTGAACTTGGAATGGGTCGCCGCGTAAATAAATGTGTTGGTGCAGCAGCTGAGATTCCTCAGCAAATACCCGACGTACTGAAAGATCCATTGAGAACCATTCAGATCATTCCCAGTCCCTGTGATCTGATAATAGACGAAGTTTACAACCACCGTCAGCCACAGGAGGATGAAGCTGCCGGAGATGGTGAAGAGTAAAACCACAGACCTCCTCCTGCTCTCCATCTCCGGGTCACTGCGCTTCTCCCCCTTGCTCTCACCCCTCAGCCCCTGACGGACCCGACTGGCCACTAAAATGTGCCGGACTGTCAGAGCGTTGAGCAGCAGGATGACAGCGAAAGGGAGGAACGGAGTTAAAACCGTGTCGATCCAGTCAAATGCCACCCACGCGGGGTCAGTGTAAACACAGTCCACGGTGTAACAGCCCCACGGGACATTGTCGATGGTTGTCTGGGGTTCCAGTGTGAAGTAGCGGGGAACGTTTTTCAGACACAGCAGAACGCCGGCTGTTGCGAGAACCGCAGCCGCATTTTTCCCGGTGCAATATTTAGTTTTCAGCTTCTGGCAACAAATGGCGACAAAGCGATCAAAGGTGAAAGTGACGGTGAACCAGACAGAACAGTCTGTAGCTGAATACCTCAGTACATCGTTAACACTGCACACAGGGGTGATGGACAGGAAACTCCAATCAAAGTAATGGTATCGGATCTGAACCAAAATGACCTCGCTGATCAGGGTGAGTAGATCGGCCGCTGCCATGGCCACCAGGTAGCGAGTGGTGCAGGTGGAGAGGCCGCACTTTCCCCGGGACAGGATCACAATCGCCACTAAATTCACTGCGGAAAGAGAAGGGGAGCGGACACTGGGCATTACTGAACACGGTCTCCGGGGCTGAACACCGGCTCTACTTTCAGCTGGAGATCAAGAGTGTTGGAGTCGGTGCGCGGCTGCAGGTTTAACAATGTCAGACCCGGCTCCGACTGTGCCCGACCTGCCTGCTTCAGGGGAGAGGAGATAAGGCGACGGGCGGGGTAAAGGGCGGGGAGGGAACGAGCAGCCGCCCGCTACAATAGGCGGAATGGTCCTGTCTACAGTTAACCCTGTTCACAGTCTCTGATGGGGCCGGTTTCACAGACTTAACCGTGACCGGCCGCGTTTAACCAGGGCTCTGGGAACTCGGCATCTGATGGGGACGAGGAGGGTTCCAGAGGGAAGGCAGGGACAACTTAGGATCCGGCAGCACAGCGGCTCCGTTAATGGATTCATTCCTCAGTTCGGTAACAACACACGCCGGTAGATCCACGGCCACTGGTTCAGGAGATCGATCCAATTATTGACCAACAGGTGGAGGAATCCGACTGTGACAGACTCCACAGCGAGACGTGTCCACAGGAGCGGGTGTTCACTCTGATCAATAACTCAGACACAGTGAACTTCACAATGTAAACCCCTTCCCAGTCACACCGTCCCGGAGAGCTGCCTGTCCCGAGCACTGGGACAACTCTGGGCAAGGTCCCACTGAAGGCAAGAACAACATTCTAGTGGGTCCCGGCAGTGGGAGAAAGAGAGGTAGTTTCGGCTGTCTGAAAATGAGAAAAATCACAGCGTTAATTCAGATATTTCATTTAGAGGATTGATATACTTCACATATTCTTGTACAACAATCATCAGTTAGGAATATTGTAACACGATCAGAATCATGTCAACACCGGTTAACAGACGGAGTTATAAAACTTGAATCGTTCTGCTCACTTACCAGGGACTCCAACGGCAGCAATGATCACGTAGAAGATTTTCTCCACGGCGAAATATTCGTACAGCTTTTCCCACATTTTCTCTGCCCAGCGACGTGTCCCCGTGAACTGCCGGTAATCTCTCGGAATGAAATGCTAGGGCAGAACATTCCCGGAGATTTTATACCATTTTCCGTCTCCACCGGGACAGTGAAGTTTCAACAGATTTAAAAAAATAGAGATTTTGAAATGACTCGCAAACAGATGACATCAGCCAAGTGAAATCCCTGCTGAGACAGGTCGTGATTTATTCAGGGAATAGTTTGAGAAATTCCGAAGACTGGGAATTGTGGCGATACTGATGGATGGAAATTGGGAGCGGCATTGTTCCAGCAAAGGGGATATTGTTTCAAACTCCATCGGATCCATCTCTCCACCACATGTTGTTTATCTGATTTCCTTTACTCAGCAAGGCAATCCCAAATTCAAGGGACCGTCGCAAGGCTTCTGGTGCCCAGTTTAAAGGTGGACTGGACAGCCTTTGTCCACAGCGTGATGAATTAGTTCAACAGATCACATCAGACTAAAATGGCCCGTCCACTCTGTTTTAACACTCAATGTGATCGCGGCTGAACTGATTGTGACCTCAACCCCACACTCGCGGCGACCCCGAGTGAGCATTTAGTCCTTGCTTGCCTCGAATGGATCTGGCTTTGCCTTGGGACAACAACATTCTCTACCTTCATCACCTCTGAGGAGGAACGACCCAAAGACTCACGACACTCAGTGAACAGAACCATTGCCGCCTCAGAATTGTCTTAAAAGTAGAACACACGGCGAATGATGCAACATCTCTCCCTCCTCTCTTACTCTCTCTCTCTCCATCTTTACTGCTATTCTCTCTCTGAACTGTTACTCTCTCCCCTACACTCTCTATTCTCCGTCTCTGTGCCGCCCGCTCTCTGCCAACCTCTCTCCCCTCCCCTCCCACTCTTACTGCATCTCTCCCTCCTTCTCCCTGTATCTCTCTAATGCTTCCCTCTCCCCCTTTTGCCAACCCACTCGCACTGAACTCCCCTCTCTCCTCATTCTCCCACTCTCCCTTTGACCGTTCACTCTCCCTCCACCTCTTCTTTCGTCTTCTCCTCTATCTCTCCCTTTTATCTTTGTACGACCTATTTCTCTATCAATTTCCCCACCTCTCCATCACTTGCCATCACTTCTCTTTCCAAAGCCTTTCTTGGCAAGTGCAGTTACAACGGTTAGCCACCATGGGATGTAACAGCTGTCCCTAAACCCCCTCCCTCACGCACAAGCAGCCCTTCCAGGTGAGACAGATGTTCACCTGCACCTCCTCTAATCTCATCTACTGCATGTGGTGTTCCAGGTATGGCCTCCTTTACATCGGCGTGGTGAAATGGAGACTCGGCGACCGTTTTGTCGAACACTCACCCTCGTTCTGCTAAGGCTTGCCGTATCTCCCCGTTGCAAGCCATTGTAACTCCCCCTCGCACACTGACCTTTCTGTCCTGGGCCTCCACCAGCGCCAGAGAGGTTACATTAAAACAGAAAGAACGCCGCTTCATAGTCCGCTTGGGAACCTTGCAACCTAATGGTATGAACATTAGCAAATGCCAGGTAACTAACGTGCAACTTCACGCTTTTCCCTCGCTCTATCTCTTCCTTCACGCGGACTCGCACTTGTTAATCCCCTCCACCTCCATCTTCAACCGATATTCCCTCCTCTCTCTTTATAATTCCAACCTGCTCAATCCTTATCTCGCAACTTTTATCTTTTAACCTCTGGTCTCAACCACCTAACTATGAAAACGGTATTCACCCACTCATCATTCAACTCGCTTTGTCCTGCTGTTCCAGCCTTCTCCAGCTTCCCACCACAATCAGTCTGAAGAAGGGTCTCGAACCGAACTTCACCCATCCATGTCCTTGGCAGGCTTAGCCAGTTCAGCGTGCCCTCTACAACTCTCACCAACTTCGACAGATGCACCATAGAAAGTATTTTATCAAGAAGCATCACAGCTTGGTTTGGGAACAGCTCCATACAAGAACGCCAGAAATTGCTGCGAATTGTCCAGACCATCACACAAAGCAACCTCCCATATATTGACTCAATTTATAAACCACGCTTCCTCGGCAAGGCCAGCAGCATAATCAAGAACGAGTCGCACCATTGCCACTCCTGCTTCTCCTCTGTCCCATCAGGTAAAATGCACAGAAGTGTGAAAATGCACACCTCCAGTTTCAGGGACAGTGTCTTCCCAGCTGTTATCACGCAACGGAATCATCCCACCACAACCAGAAAGCAGTGCTGAACTACTATCTACCTCTTTGTTGATCCTCGGACTATCCTCGATCGGATTTTGCAGGCTTTACCTTGCACTGAACGTTATCCCCTTATCATGTATCTATACTCTGTAAATGGCTCGGTTGTAATGAAGTATTTTGTTTCCATTGACTGGGTAGCACGCAACAAAAGCCAACATTCCAATGGCTTTCTTCACTGCCTGCTGTACCTGCATGCTTCCTTTCAGTGACTGATGCACTAGGATACCCAGATCTCGTTGAACATCCCCTCTTCCTAACTTGACACCATTCAGATAATAATCTGCCTTTCTATTCTTACTTCCAAAGTGAATAACCTCACACTTATCTACATGAAACTGCATCTGCCATGTATCCGCCCACTCACACAACCTGTCCATGTCACCCTGCAGCCTTATTGCATCTTCCTCACAATTCACACTACCCCACAGCTTAGTATCATCTGCAAATTTGCTAATGGTACTTTTACTCCCTTCATCTAAGTCATTAATGTATATCGTAAATAGCTGGGGTCCCAGCACCGAACCTTGCGGTACCCCACTGGTCACTGCCTGCCATTCCGAAAGGGACCCATTTATCCCCACTCTTTGCTTTCTGTCTGTCAACCAATTTTCTATCCATGTCAGTACACTACCCCCAATACCATGTGCTCTAAATTTGTCCACTAATCTCCTATGTGTGACCTTGTCGAAGGCTTTCTGAAAGTCGAGGTACACCACATCCACTGACTGTCCCCTGACAATTTTCCCAGTTACATCCTCAAAAAATTCCAGTAGATTTGTCAAGCATGATTTCCCCTTCGTAAATCCATGCTGACTCGAAATGATCCTGTTACTGCTATCCAAATGCTCAGCAATTTCGTCTTTTATAATTGATTCCAGCATCTTCCCCACCACTGATGTCAGACTAACTGGTATATAATTACCCGTTTTCACTCTCCCTCCTTTCTTAAAAAGTGGGATGACCTTTCACTTTTCAGAGAATGTGTTCGTGTGTAAGTGTGTGCGAATAAGTGCGTGTCTCTTCGTGCTGGTGCGTGTGAATATCTGTTAGTGTGAGTGCATGTGTACGTGTGATTGTATGTGAGAATGTGTGAGAGTATATTTGATTCTTTGTGATTGCATTTGAGAGATTGTGTGTGTCTTCGTGCGCGGCTATGTGTGTGTGCGTGTTTTACTGTGTTTGAGGGTGTGAACATGTGTATTTGTAATGATGTAATGGCATACTGTGGGTTTTAGTGACTACGTGACACGCTGTGGGGCATTACTGATGGAGTGACACACTGTACAGTGGAACTGATGGAGCGACACAATGTATGGTAGATTAACACACTGTGGGTTGGTACAGATGGAGTGACACACTTTGAAGTTGTATTGATGAAGTCACACACTGCGCAGTAGTACTGATGGAGTGACACACTGTGCAGTGCACTGATGGAGTGACACAATGTAGGGTAGTACTGATGGAGTGACACAATGCGCTGTAGTACCGATGGAGTGACCCCAGTTGATGCAGTACGGGTGGATTAACATACTGTGGTTTGGTACAGATGGAGTGACACAATTTGCAGTAGTACCGATGAAGTGACACACTTTGCAGTTGTTCTGATGGAATGATACACAGTGGGGCACTACTGATGTAGTGACACACTGCGGGTAATACTCATGGAGTGGCACAACGTGTAGTACTGTTGTTATGACAAACTGCGGAGTAGTACTGACGGAGTGACACACAGTGGAATAGCACTGATTTAGTGACAAATTGTGAGGTCATTGCATCAGTACTACCACGCAGTTTGTCACTCCGTCAGTACTACTTCAGTGTGCAACTACATCCCGTGGGGTAACACTGATGTAGTGACACGCTGTGGTGCAGTACTGATGGAGTGACAAACTGCGCGGTTGTACTGACGGAGTGAGATACTTCGGTGTAGTGCTGATTGAATGACACACTTGGGGTAGTGTGGACAGAATGGCGCACAGTGGGCTAATACTGAAGTATTGACCCAATCTTTGGTGGTACTGTCGGGTTGCACATTGTGGAATGGTAAGGACTGACGTGGGGTAGTACAGATGGAGAGTTGCACTGATGGGTAATACTAATTGAATGAGTCTGTGTGGCTGTACAAAATGGAATAACTAGCTTAAGGCAGTACTGATGGAATGCATCACTGTGGTGTAATACTGATGGAATAACATATTGTAGGGTAGTACTGATGGAGTGACACGCTCCAGTGTTGTACTGATGGAGTGTAACACTGTGGAGTAGTACTGGTGTAATGACGTACTGTGGAGGTGTATTGATGGAATGACACACTGTGGGGTAGCACGGATGTAATAGCACATTCTGTTGGAGTGACGCAGTAATACTGATGGATTGACACGCTCTGCGGTAGTACTGTTGCGATGAAAAACTGTGGTGAAATAGTGATGGAATTACACACTATGGAGTCGCAGCGATGGATTAGCACACTGTTGGGTAATGCGGATGGAATGGCAGATTTGAGATAGTCCTGATGTTGTGAAACACTTTGGGGAGTACTGATGGAAGAACATACTGCGGGGAGCATTGATGGAGTGACACGTTCTAGGGTTGCACTGGAGTGACATGATGTTGGGCAGTGCTGATGGAGTGCAACACCATGGAGTTGTATTGATACAGTGAGACACTGTGTGGTTTCACCGACGGAGTGACACACTGAGCAGTAGTACTATTGTGATGACAAACTGTGGTGTAGTACTAACGCAGTGACACACTGTTTGGTATTACTGATGGAATGACACAATTTGTGGCAGCACTTATGGAGTGACCCACTGGGATAGTCCTGATTGAATGATAAACATCGGGTAGTACTAATGGAGTGAGACATGGTGGAGAAATACTAATAGAGTGAAACTGTGGGGAATTACTTTTGGAGTGACAAAGTGAGGTAGGGCTGATGGAGTGACATACTGTGGGGAATACTGATGGAGTGACACGCTTCGTGGTCTACTGATGGAGTGATAATCACTGGATTGTACTGATGGAGTGATACACGTTGGCGTAGTACTGATGCGACGATAACACGAGTAATATTACTGATGGTGCGATGCTCTATGGGGAGGCACTGATGAAGTGGCACAGTGTACGGTATTACAGATGGAGTAACAAGCTATATTTTATTACTGATGCAGTGGCACACTGTGGGTAGTGCTGTTGGAGTGACACACTTTGAGGTAGTACTGATGGAATGGCGCACTATGTGGCAGTACTGATGCAATAGCATATTATGGAATAGTACTGATTGAGTGACACCCTGCGGTGTAGCACTGTTGGATAGACATATACCAGAGTAATACTGGTGGATTGAAGCACTGTGGGGTAGTACTGATGGAAGAACTCATTGTATAGTACTGATGGAGTGACACACCGTTGGATAGTACTGATAGAGTGACACCCTGTGTGGTAGTACTTATGGAATAATACACAAGGTGCTACTGATGTTGAAAAACACTGTGGGTTTGTATTGATACAATGGTATATCGTGCGGTAGTACCAATGAAGTGACACGCTCCGGGGTTGTACTGATGGAGTGGCATAGTGTGTTTTAGTAATAATCGTCTAACACACTGTATGCTTGTATTGATGGAGTGATGTCCAGTGGGGTAGTATTGATGGAGTGACACAATGTGGGCAGTACAGATGGAGCAATGCACTTTGGGGTAGTACTAGTGAAGTGACAAACTGTGGGCAAGAACTGATGGAGTGGGACATTTGGCTGTATTACTGATAGAGTGACACAGTGTGCGGTAGTACTGATGGAGGAACAAACGATATGGTCGTACTGATGTCGTCCCACACTGTCGGATAGTATTAATGGTGTGAAACTAAATGGGGCAGTACTGATGTAATGACACATTATAGTGTAGTTCTGATGGAGTGACACTTTGAGGGGGAGAACTGATCGAATGACGCACTGTGGGATAGTACTGATGGAATGACTATCCATTTGCTAGTACTGATGCAATGGCATGCTATGGGATAGCACCGAATATTTCATGTCCAGGATCCCGCATTAAGAGAGAGAGATACAAATTAGTTCAGTTTGCAGAAAAAAAGCGAAATAATTTGTACAACAAAGGGAATATTTAGTTTAGTTTAGAGATACAACGCGGAAACATGCACTTCGGCCCACAGAGTCCGCACCGACCAACGATCCCCACACATTAACACACACTAAGGTCAATTTGCACTTATACCAAGCCAATTAACCTGCAAACTTATATGTCTTTGGAATGTACAATACAATACAATGCAACATATATCTTTATTGTCATTGTACAGGAGTACAACAAGATTGGGAATGATGCAATGAATTAATTTGCTAAATTTATACAACCTAGTGAAACAAAATTTGAAACAGTTTTAAAACAGTATAAAGTTCAAGTAGGTCTGTGCCGGTTCACTGTGCGATGTGACCATCCGGTTCAGCAGGGCAGGTTCATATCAGCTATGGCTCTGGGGATGACACTGTTCCTGAGTCTGGAGGTGCGGGCGTAGAAGGCCTTGTATCGTCTGCCCGATGGTAGAATTTCGAACAGACTATTGCAGGGGTGTGAGGAGTCTTTGTGAATGCTATCCGACAGTGTGCCACGACATCAGTACTACCATATCGTTTGTTCCTCCATCAGTACTACGTTGTGATGCAGTAATAATGGAGTAACCGACGATGTAGTAGTATTGATGGAGTGACACGCTGAGCGATAATACTTATGGATTACCATCCTGTGGGGTAGTAGTGAAGGACTGGTATATTTTGGGGTAGTACTGATATAGTGACACATTCGATGGTATTATTGAAGGGGTGAAAAACTGTGGGTAGAACTGATGAATTTACATACTGAAGGTGGTACTGATAGAGTGAAACACGGTCGGGAAGAAATGATGGAATGACATACTGTGGGGTTGTACTGATGAGAGTGGCACGATCTTGGGTACGACTAATGGAGTAACATGTAGTACTGATGGAGTGACAGACTGTGAAGTAGTATTGATGGAGTAACCTAACGTAGGGTAGTGTTGAAGTAATGGCACATTCTGTGGTAGTTCTGATGGGGTGACATATTGTGCGGTAGTACTGTTGTTGTGACATAATGTGGGATGGAATTGATGGAGTGACACTGTGCGGTAGCACTGATGGAGTGACGCACTGTAGGGTAGTGCTGGTGCAATGGTATACTGTTGGATAGTACTGATGGAATGACGCACTGTAGGGTAGTACTGGTGTAACGGTATACTGTGGGATAGTACGGATGGAGAGACGCACTGTGGGGTAGTACTGGTGTAACGGTATACTGTTGGATAGTACTGATGGAGTGACATCGGAGAGACCAAGCGCAAGCTCGACGATCGTTTCGCTGAACAGTTCCACACAGTCGTACCTGATCTCCCGGTTGCTCAGCACTTTAACTCACCCCCGCTACCCCATTCCCAATTTGAACTTTGTGTCCTGGGCATCCTCCATTGTCAGAGTGAGGCCCAGCGCAAATTGGAGGAACAGCACCTCATACTTCGCTTGGGCAGCAAACATACCAGCGATATGAACATTGACTTATCTAACTTCAATTAGCCCTTGTTTTCCCTCTCTCTCCATCCCTCCTCCTTCCCAGTTCTCCCACCAGTCTCACTGTCTCCAACAAAATTCTATCTCTTTCCCGCCGACCTCTCTGACATCAGTCTAAAGAAGGGTCTCGATCCGAAACATCACCCATTCTTTCTCTCCAGAGATGCTGCCTGTCTCGTTGAGTTACACCAGCATTTTGTGTCTACCTTCCATTTAAACCAGATTGTGCATTTCTTTCCTACATGAAGTACAAGGCACGGCAGGACTTTCGGCTAATAATAGCTGTGCCGAACATGAGACGACCAACCTTACCTGCCTTCTCACAATGTATATCCCTTCGTTACCTGAAAATCTGAACTTGTCTTAAATGTCATAAATGTATCTGCCTCCAACACCAGTGGAGTGGGTGGTAAGATTTTAGGACCCGTTATACAGGATGATGTGACAGAGTATTTATAAGTGCACGATGAAATAGGCATAAGTGGGCATGGCTTTGTGAAGGGAAGGTCGTGTTTGATAAATTTGCTGGAATTATTTGAAGAAGTAAATAGCAAGACAGCCAAAGGAGTGTCAGTAGATGTTGTTTACTTTGATTTTCAGAAAACCTTTGACCAGGTGTCACAAGATGGCTGCTCAGGAAGATGAGAGCCCACGGTGTCAAAGGGCAGATACCAGCATGGATAACTGGTTGACTGGATGGCAGAAAACAAAGAGTGGCAATAAAGGGGGATTTTTTTTCTAGTTGGCTAACAGTAACTAGTGGAGATCTTCAAGGATCCGTGTTTGCCCGCTACTCCACGTTTTATATTATGATTTGGACGAGGGGATTGAAGGCTTTGTGGCAAAGTTTGCGGATGTTACGAAAATAGGTGGAAGGGCAGGTAGTTTAGAGAAAGCAGGGACTCTGCAGAAGGACTTGGACATGTTGGGGGAATGGGCAGAAAAGTGGCAGATGGAATATAGTGTAGCAAAGTGGGGAAGTGCCTAAGTGGGGAAATCATCCATAAATCGGAAGTGCAAAGGGACTTGGGAGTGCTGGTTATCGTGTCGTATCTCCGTTCGTCCTACGGCCTAACACCGTGGAGTCGGCGGCCTCCAGCTGGGATCGACCTTGAAGACTCCGGTGGCAGGGCCTGGACTTGCCATCTTGGAGGCTTCGGCCGTGGGCCCTGCAGACCGCAACATCTGGAGTTCGCAGGTCCCTGGCTGGCGACCGGCTTTCGGGAGCTCCAGCCGTAGCAGCTTCGACCGCCCCGAAGCGCGAGGTTTGATCGACTCGCTCGCAGGCCCTTCATCGCCCTGCGTGGCTCGGTCGCGGCACTTCCCATCACCCGGTGGGGGCTTAGGACTTTCATCGGCCTGCTCGGCTCGACCTGGGACTTTCCATCGCCCGGTGGGCACTTCAAAAGTCGAGAGCCTCGATCGCCTCCTGGCACCACGGGAGAAGAATGAGGAGGAGATAAGACTTTATTTGCCTTCCATCACAGTGAGAGTGTGCCTGGAGCAATCACTGTGATGGCTGTTTGTGTTAAATTTGTAATTGTGTGCCTTGTGTTCTTTATTGTTTACTGCCGGACCCTGACGTGAGAGGACGCTGGCGCTATTTGTTCGCCGCTGCTCCGTCAGGACAAATCTTTTGATCGTTTGTTTGTTTTTATGTCTTGACTGTTTTGTAAAGCGTCTTTGAGCAATTGGAAAAGCGCTATAAAAAATAAATGTTTATTATTATTATTATTATTATTATTATTCCACAAATGTTATCTGCAAGTTGAATCGGTGAGAGTGATCAGCCATGATCACATGGAATGGTGGCGCTGGCTCGAAGGGCCGAATGGCCTACTCCTGCACCTATTGTCTATTGTCTATTGTCTAATGGAAGCAAATTCATTGCCAGCATTTATTTCAAGAGGACCTGTACACAGAAAAACGGATGTCATGTTGAGGCTATACAAGGCGCTGGGAAGGCCGCATTTGGAATATTGTGAGCAATTCTGGGCACCATATCAGAGGAACGGTGTGCTGGTTCTGGAGAGGTTCCAGAGGAGGTTTACAAGAATGATCCCAGCAATAAGTTAACCTCTGGCGAGCGTTTGTCGGCTCCCGGCTTGCACTCAGAGTTTAGAGGTATGAGGGTGGACCTCATTGAAACATACAGATATGTGAATGGTTTAGATCCAGTGGATGTGGAAAGTATGTTTCCACTTGTGGGAGCGTCTCGAACAAGAGATCATTTCCTCAGAATTAATCTACGCTCTCTTTTGAAGTTGATCAGAAATGTATTTAGTCAGAAGGTGATGAATTTGTGGAATTATTTGCCACAACAGGCTGTGTAGGTCATGTCAGTGGATATTTAAAGGCGTAGACAGAAAGATTATTGATTAATACAGGTATCAGAAGTTATGGGGAGAAGGCAGGAGAATGGGGTTTGGAGGGCAAAAGATTGGCGGATAAGACGATTGGCCGAATGGTCTAATTCTACTCCTATTCCTTATCACCCAATGCCCACCTGCGGTATTGCGTTCGATGCACACACTGCCCCTTGCTTTCCCCGCAAACCTCGTTTAAACTTCATCCCTTTCACCATAAAGGGGTGGCCTTCAATACTTGATATTTCAATCTTGAGAGGAATGTTCTGACTGTTTACCATATCTTTGCCTCTCATAATTTGCTATCGATCTATCAGGTTACTGCCCGAACTCCGATGAATCAGTCCAACGTCTGGTTGTTCATACGCTCCAGGCGATGTTCTTGTAAACGTCTTGAACACGATTTCCGAAGCGCCCATATCCTTCGTGTACGAGAGCGAACATAACTGTACACAATGCTGCAAAAGCGGCCGAAGTAAAGTTATCTAAAGTTGAATATTGACATCTGACTCATATTCAATGACTCGGTCAAATATAGCAAGCATTCTACGTGGCTAATTTATTACTCTAAACGTACTACCACGATTTGCGTGTTTCGCATTGGGAACTCAAGGTCCATCATAAGCAATGCTGATACTGCGATGCACTTATATTGTACAGACAGTGAGGGCTGTTGTGCCTCGATGTTGCATTGTACTGCTGATGTTCATCCACGGGAGGGCGCTGTGACAATCTATTGCCACTGTACATCCACTGGGGTGCGCTGTGTGAGGATGCTGCAGTGCACTGTTAAAAAAGAACACTGGGTACAAAAGTCATAGCAGCAGAGTTAGTGCACCAAGGCCCATCGAGGCCACTCCTGCATTCTATCATGGCTCACCTATCGTTCCCACTCAACAAGATCTCCCTCTCTCACGAGGCCCACAGAGGATGAGAGAGAGAGAGAGAGAGCGCACCCCTCAAATATCTGCCTAGATAGAGAGCTACCTATTTACTATCAATATCTCCAGCTATCTCGCTGATAGCTGATATACAGATATCCAGCTTTCTAGCTGTCTAGCATTGCATGTAGATAGCTATCTAGTTAGTTCACTATCTTGCTAGCGAGATAGCTGACACGCTGTCTGGCAGTCTATCCTGCTGGCTAGCAATCCAACTCGAGATAGCTTGAATGATAGGTAAAGAGCTAACTATTTTGGTAGCAACATAGCTAGGTCACTAACTTGCCTGAGGGCTAGAGAGATAGATAACTAGATAACTAGATTGTTAGCCAACAGCTTTGGCGGCCAGATAGCGGTTTAGCTTGATGGAGCTTTGCTAGATGGCTAGTGAGCTAGGCATCTAGCCAGCTATACCAGTAGATAGCTCACGAGCCAGATCGCAAGAAAGTTTTATAGCGATTAATGAGCTATCTAGCTAGATCGAAATAGGTCTCTCTCGTTCTCCCTTTCACCCCCCCCCCCCCCACCCCGAGAGCGAGCGAGCGAGAGACCGCACTCCACAAAGAGCTGCCTACGCAACTAGCTACTATCTTTGCTATGCAGAGATCCAGCTATCACACTATCACACCATCCATCTGTCTAGCGTTCAAGCTATCTAGCAATGCAGGTATTTGGCTATCTAGAAAGCTAACACGCTATCTGGCTGTCTTTCCCGCTGGTAAGCAATCAGGACCACATGGGCCTGAGAGGCGACCTCTACAGGCGAAATGGGTATGAGGGGAATAAATTGAGTGAATGCACAGTCTATTTAACAGGGTAGGAAAATCAAGCACGATAGGGCATGGGTTTAAGGTGAGAGGTGTTAATGTTTAATACAGATACTTAATTCTGATAGCAATTCCTGCATAGATTCATACTCATAGAATGATACAGAGTGGAAACAGGCCATTCGGCCCAACTTTCCCACACCGGCCAACATGTTCCAGCTACACGACTCCCACCTGGCCGCGTTTGGCCCATATGCCTCCAAATCTGTCCGATCCATGTACTTGTCTAACTGCTTCTTACATGTTTGGACAGTCCCTGCCTCAATGACCTCCTCTGGCAGATTGTTCCATACCTCCACCATCCTTTGCGTGAAAAAGTTACCCACCAGGTTCCTACTAATCTTTTCCACATTCACCTTGAACCTATAAATGACGCAGGAAGGTGTTCTGGAGTAAAATGGATCCCATAGGCAATTATTATTCACTGTGAAGTCGTCTTTGCATCGGGGATGGAATTTCCATTCATGACCCGTTGCCCTGCAAACGGAAGAGCATATTCCTGATCCCTTTATTGCAGATTCCCACCCCAGACGAGGACAGATCCCAACATGAACAGATAACATTTAACACCAAGTGACGCCACTCTGTTCACCACCCGCTCTCTGTCTATTCCATTCAGTGGAACCTCTCTCTTCACTCCCCATCTGTTCCAGTCCTCCCGTACAGGCAGACGGAACATCTTCACTCTGATCCCCAGCCATGCTCGACGCTACACAGGAACATTCACATGTTGCCATTGATCGGCCCCATCATTTACTTTCCAACTTTCTAATCATTGATGCCTTCTGCTCTGTCTCCTGGCCCCGAATCAAAAACTTACGTCAGCTGCATCTACGGATGCTGCATGACTCGCTGTTATCTCTTTATTCAAGATTACAGCGTCTGTATTCTCCTTTGACATGAAAGATTTGTATTGTTTGATGACAGATTTGTTTCGTCGTCCATTAACTGCTGATTATTGACGTTTGCCACAGTCTTTGTATGCAGCCCGGTCTTCGATTGAGTTGATTTCCTGATAATGCACCTTCATATTACGACGCAATGTTCCCCAACGCTTATCCAATCGGACCGATTACTGTGCCTTCGCTGTGTGAAACTGCAAATAGCTTAATAAGAGTTCCACTTCATCGACTGAGGGCAGATCTAATGGAGACCCCGGTCTCCTCAGACCACTGACGTGTTGCTCTTTTCGTTGGTGCTTCGTTCTTAAATCTTTCTGAATGCCAGCAGGAGCACCACCAATAGATGATCGGATGACCAACGATAGCGACAAATGGAACGGCAGGCATACTTACTGGTCGTGTAGGCGTACTTACTACGTCGTGCTTAAGCCCTGCCGAGGGGGATGGACTGGGGGAGAGAGAGAGATGTTGATTTTAGTTACCTGTGCATTCCTGAGGCTAGATTGGTTGAATTCATCGCAAATGATGAACAGTACCATAGGGGTTGGTTCTTAAAGAGAGTTCATGACCGAGTATAATTCATCCGCTGCCACCTTGATGTTGGCTTTGTGTGGTATGTGGACCGCCGACACGATGGTTGCGATGAATTGCCCCGGTCGATTAAATGGACTACACATAGTGAACGGGTATTAGAGACATAGAAACATAGATAAATAGGTGCAGGAGGTGGCCATTTGGCCCTTCGAGCCAGCACCGCCATTCATTGTGATCATGGCTGATCATCCACAATCTTTAAGCCGTGCCTGCCTTCTCCACGTATCCCTTGATTCCACTAGCCCCAAGAGCTCTGTCCAACTCACTTTTAAATGCATCCAGTGAATTGGCCTCCACTATCTTCTGTGGCAGAGAATTCCACGAAGTCACAACTATCTGGGTGATTATTTCTTTTGCACCTCCGTTTTAAATGGCCTCCCCTTTCTTCTTAGACAGTGGCCCCTGGTTCTTTCCTTTCCCGAATCTGACACCATCGAGATAATAATTTCCCTATTTGTTTTCGCCGCCAAAGTGGATAACCCCACATTTATCTATATTATACTGCATCTGCCTTGCATCTTCCCACTCACTCAACCTGTCCAAGTAACCCTGCAACCTCCTAACATCCTCTTCACAGTTCAAACCTCCACCCAGATTTGTGTCATCTGCAAACTTGCTAGTGTTACTTCTAATTCCATCATCCAAATCATTAATATATATGGTAAATAGTTGCGCCCCTGCATCGAGCCTTGCGGCACTCCATTCGCCAGTGCCTGCCATTCTGAAAGGGACCCATTTATTCCCACACTTTGCTTCCTGTCTGCAAACCAATTATCTATCCATGTCAATAACCTTCCCCCAATACCATGTGCTCTAATCCTGCTCACCAATCTCCGTGTGCGAACTTACCAAAGCCTCCCTGAACGCCTAGATACACTACATTCACTGGCTCTCCATCCATTTTACTTGTCACATCCTCAAAAGAAATCAGAAGATATTCAAGCAGGATTTCCCCATCATAAATCCACGCTGACTTGGACCAATCCTTTTACTGCTATCCAAATGCGCCGTTATTACTTAATTCATATTTCACTCCAGCATCTTCCCCACCACCGATGTCAGGCTAACTGGTCTATAATTCCCCGTTTTCTCTCTCTCGCTCCTTTCTTGAAAAACGGGTTAACATTCGCTCCCCTCCAATCCACAGGAACTCATCCTGAGTCTATTGAACATTGGAAAATGATCACCCATGCGTACACGATTTCTAGAGCCATCTCCTTGAGTACTCGGTGATGCAGATCATCAGACGCTGAGGAGTTATCAGCCTTCAGTACCACTGAACTAAGCTAACTGAACTATTTCGTGGCATAGTCAGCTTGTTCCATAAGATTTTCCGTCGTGCTGTTTGACTCAATAACTATAAATAGAGTGGGATTGTGTGACTGGAAGACAGCCGGGGATGAGTCGTGAATTGTCCTCTGATTGCTTTTCCACGGTTGGGCATAATTTAGAAACCAACCGCACTTGCTTGAATATAACATTTTATATCAAAGATTCAATTTGCCAACTGTTGCAAGCTGTGCGAAGTTCTATTTTTAGTTCCTCAGACACTGAAGCGCTGACTCTCATTTTAGTTCCATCCCGGGTGAACAATTCCTGGGCGTTGCCCAACTTCGAGCTTTTGGATAATGGGGACATCCGGTGTACAGATCGAGAACTGCTACCCAGCAGTCAATCAATTGATCATTTGGGGATAATTCCTCGCAGTGGGTAGTTTCCGCATTTCTTTTTCTAAATTTGGTGCCTCTGATCGTCATTACTGCTGCTCTGGAATCTGGAGAAGATACATGCTGTTGTACGACTGCTTTGTTCAGTTATTGATCACAGCACACCAGCTGCCTGCTGAGCAGTCGGCCAGGGTTTGATTACCTGTCACCGAGGTTTGCCCAAACCATGGGCAATCCGCATCCCTGGAGCAGCGGATAATTCGTTCAGATCGCAATTAGCACACATTAATAAAAAGCAAGAATTTTTAATTCAGTTAAATGGGTTCCCTGGCCAATTATCACTCACTGTGAGCCGGTCCCTGGATCCGGGATGGAATTCTCCACCCGTCAGCTTTTCCCGGTAAACCCATGAAAGCATAGAAAAATAGGTGCAGGAGGAAGCCATTTGGCCCATCGAGCCTGTACGCACCGCCATTCATTGTGATCATGGCTGACCATCCACAATCAGTAACCCGTGCCTGCGTTCTCCCCATATCGCTTGATTCCACTATCCCCTCGAGCTCTATCCAAAACTCTTTTAAATTCATCCACTGAATTCGCCTCCACTGCCTTCTGTCGCAGAGAATTCCACAAATTCACATCTCTCTGGCTGAAATGTTTTTTTTCTCACCTCAGTTTTAAATGGCTTTCCCTTTATTCTTAGACTGTGGCCCCTGTTTCTGGACTCTCCCAACATTTGGGAACATTTTTCCTGTATCTGGCTTGTCCAGTCCATTCATAATGTTATACGTTAAGATACGTTATAAGATCCCCTCTCATCCTTCTAAATTCCAGCGAAGACAAGCCCAGTCTTCAATCTTTGCTCATACGGCAGTCCCGCCATCCCGGGGATTAACCTCCGGAACCTACGCTGCAGATGCCTCAGTAGCAAGGATGTCCTTCCTCAAATTAGGAGAGCAAAACTGCACACAATTCTCCAGATGTGGTCTAACCAGGTCCCTACACAACTGCAGAAGGACCGCTTTGCTCCTCTACTTATTGCAGCTTTCCACAATTAACTAGGGCAGACCACAACATCCAGACAATATGTTCACACCCAGTGTCGTCAGTCTGTCCCCACCCTCCCCTGTCTATTTCTCTCTGTGGAAACGTTCTCCTCACTTCCCATTTGTTCCGTCAGGACCTTCATCATGACCTACCGAACAGACAGACGGAACATCTCATTCCGACTCTCAGCCATACACTATGCTACACAGCACATCCCATGTTCTCCCTGCCTGTCCCCATTATAGCTTTACCTACTTTACAATAATTCAGCTCCCTGTGCTCGACCTCACTAGGAATCGGGCCGCAACGTCGAATGAGCCCTGTTGCTTCACAGACCTGCTTGACCAGCAAAGTTCCTCCAGCGTTCTGTTGCAGGATTCCAGATCCAGTATCTCTATTCCCTTTTGATACAATTTTTTTTCTTCTGTGTTGGTGGAAGATATTTGTTTTCCTCTTCCATCACCTGCTGTCCACTGGCCTTTCCCACAATCTAAACTTGGTTTAGAGATACAGCGCGGAAACAAACCATCCTTAGAACCGATCACAAATCTTCTCACTTGTTTTTCTGTGCATTTGATCGACGGTACTTTGATTATACACTCAACTACGCAAATTAAGGACTTGGTGAAGTTTGAGGCATCACATTAAATGGTCGTTTAGGGGAAGGTCCTTATATATAGTAATTACGGGAGAGCACCGGTAAATGGTCAATTAGGGGAGGGCACCACAAATGGGGATTTGCGGGTGCACCGTTATTGAAGTATGGCGGGTGGATAAACAACAAATATGAAATTAGCGGAGGGAAACTGTAAATGTGGAAATAGGGGAGTGCTCCCGCAAATTGGAAATCAGGAGAAGGCAAACCTACGCAGAATTAGGGGAGGGTCCTGCCTGTTTCCGTGAATGTCCCTACTTCTCTCTGTGAGTATTCATGTCTCTATGTCTCCGTGTTTTCCCGTCTCTGTCTGCTGGTGTTCCTGGCTCTATGTGTGCTCCTGATGGTCTCATCAAATAACTCCCACAGTGTGTGAGAAAATACACACAGGAACATACGACCATCCACCCTTGTAAATGAGAATGCAATGACCAAACTGGAGCTAGGAACATTACTCAGCATTGACCTGTTTCACTGTGTCCCTTCAGTGCATTCTATGTGTTCCCACGTCCAGGCTTGCCTCATCCATCCTGTAGGGATTGTTCCCTGTCGCCCTGTCCCTCGGCCACATTTCAGGGAAATTTTACCACCGAACTGTGCTTCTGCTCCCTGCCAACAAGCAGCAACAATTGAAGCAGGAGGATCCGATGCAGAGAGTTGTAAAAAGCTAGACAACGGACGCGGATGATATCTTACGCGACTGCTTTAAGTCAGCGGTCAGGGATTCTGCAGCTAACCTGAATGAGTGCGCCTCTGCCGTGACTGACTTCATCAACAAGTGAGTGGAAGATTGTGCCGCCGAAGTCAATCCGAGTGCTCCCCAATCGGAAACCATGGATGTATATTCACAGGTCCGATGCACACAAGTCAAACGATCCCAAGCTGTCTAAGGAGCCACGCTGTGGTCTCCGCAAAGCTATCAAGGATGCCAATAGGCAATACCGGTTCAAACTTGCATCCCAGTACAATCTCTGGGTCACACAAGGAGAATGTGGCACGGTCTGATTAAGATAACTGGATGCAAAGAATGTTCAGCAACATCATTGGTGATGTGCAAACCAAACAGATGAACTGAATAATTTCTATGCCCGCTTCGAGCTGAAGGACAACAGGGCGGTGACACCTGGCCCTTCAAACTACATTGTACCTCTCCGCAGGGTGGCTGTTGCTGATGTTAGAGCGGCCTTCCTGTGGGTAAACCCACGAAAAGCAACAGGTCCAGACGGAGTTCCTGGCCGTGTCTTTAGAAGCTGCGCGGAACAGCTAATACGTGTATTCGCGTACATCTTTATCCTCTCCCTACTCCGCGCTCAGGCACACAGCTGCATCGAGAAGACCACTATCATTTTGGTGCCGAAGAAACGCAAGACCTCAAGTTTAAACGATTACCGAACACTGGCCTTGGCATTCACCATCATGAAATGTTTTTGGGAGGCTTGTTATGGAACGCATTAAATCCAGTCTACCCAGAGGCCTTGGCCCACTGCAGTTCGCCTACCGCCACAACAAGTCCACGTACGATGACATCGCCCTCGCCCTACACATCCCCAGATCACCTGGCACCTACCTAAGACTCCTATTTAGAGACTAAGGTTCTGCCTTAAATTGCACTGTATCATCCAAGCTTATCATCAAACTCGCGGGACTATTCTGCATTTTGTCTTTTGCTCTTTGCTCTCTCTGATGTATTTGAGTTTGAGCTGTGCAGTCTATCTGATCTGAGTGTAGAGCACGTAAAGATAAGCGTTTCACTGTTCCTCGATACATGTGACATTTATAGACCGTCCCTAACCTAACAATTTGACATCAAACAACCGTCATCAGAGCGGAAATGTTCGTACAATGAAGGAGACAAAGATAGTAGATGTGACAAAGATGGTGTTGATATGCAAGAGAAAGCGATGAATAGTCGATAAGCACAAAAAATGCTGGACAAAGCGAAGAGAAGATGAGGAACGGGGACAGGAGGCAGAATACAGTTAAGTGCTGAAACTGAATTGTGGACCATAGTAATTGCCGGGATATCTGAAATACAAAAGTACAGCAAAATAAACGCAGAAGACTGAGATGACACCCGTGGAGTAACGAAAACGTATCGATTATCCGAAGCGAGTGACCTCACAAAATAACTGATATTCCAAAACAAATGCATAATTCGCACAACTCAAACGCACCTGAGTTGGACTGGAAATTACATTGCCATCGCACCTGAACATTGCTGCAAAATTTGTTCAAGCAGGACAATAGAAATGGGAATAGCCGATAATGCTTACTTATTGCTCAAACCGATTTGGTGGCTATTTTCCAAATGTTGTGGCTGCATAAACGAGCTATCTTCAACATGTGTCAACTAACATTTCTGAAAGCTGGATCTTTATACCCATCACCATCTGAGTGTAAAGGTCTTCCGTTCCAGTTCCTTGTAAATCTTGCCTCTCTTAACTTAACCCTCTGACCTCTGTTATTTGATCCCCATTCTGGATAAATGACATAGTGCATCCACACTATTTATTCCTCTCACGATTCATACACCTTTCTAAGATTACCCCAGGCTTCTGCCATCCAAGGAATATAGAAAGTAACTCTGCCCAGAGCTCGGGCCATACAAAGAATTGTGAGCGAAGCCTTGCTTTAACTAACGACGGTGATACCACAAATGGAAAAACACTACATAGACGGAACCGAGAGCCACGAGTCACACGACAGAGAAACAGCCCAGCAACTATCTTAGTCTATGATTTCCAATTAATAAGTCCCATTTACCAGCACATGCTCCATAGACTATACTGCTTTGTCGTTAACTCATTTTAATATCGCGATACGTATCTCCAATTCGGTGCATAGATTGAAGTCATGATTTATCCCTCGAAAAAAGGGGCCTTCGAAGGACCGACAGTTGACCAGATCGTCTACCTTGCCGCCTTCACAATAGTACGGTCCCTACTCCATGGCGAATAGTTGTCTATGGAACAGATGCGCCACCATACTGCGAATTATGTTCTGCATTCCGTATCTTCCCTTTGCTTTATCTATTGTTATTGAGTTTGAACTGATAATATCTGTATGGCGTATTTAATCTCTTTGGATCGCGTGTAAAGCAACGTTATTCGTGCGCCTCGATACACGTGGTAATAATAAACCTGGCCCTGAAACCTGAATCTCAATGCACCTTTCAACTTATTTTTGTTTGTACCTTTGCAAACCAAGGAGGCCTCATAGTTAATAGAAGCATTGTATCATTAATCCTTATACCAATGCACATCGGCATGACCCCAATTTTACATCGGGGGTCAATGAACGATTTGGGTTCGTACAGATCTCCAGTTCTCCAATTATAAAGACGCAGCTCCAAGTAGAACGGTGGACCGGAATTATGCAAGGTGGCTTGAGAAAATATTGTTAATTATCCCAAATACCCGGACAAATCGGGGTTTGGTAGAAATAATAAAACTGCATTCAGTAAGATATTCTGTATCATGAACTATATTCTTCATTCTGTATTTCCCCTCCACCCGATCTATTGCACTTGGCTTCACACTGATTATTTGTGTGTGTGGAATATTTGAATTGAGTGAATAGCATGCAAAATAAAGCTTTCCACTGCACCTCGTTACATGTGATAATAATAGACCCAACCTGACCAGACGACCTGAGATAAAGAACAACTCTGGTCAGACCGGGAAAGTCCGTACTGCGATGCTCACTGACATTGTCTACGAGACACATA
>NW_027601366.1:215704-221704 GCF_053455715.1 Rhinoraja longicauda
AAGGCAAGAACAACATTCTAGTGGGTCCCGACAGTGGGAGAAAGAGAGGGTTAGTTTCGGCTGTCTGAAAGTAAGAAAAACCATAGCGTTAATTCAATGATATTTCTCTGGGAGGATTGATTTACTTCACATATTCTTGTACAACGGTCATCAGTTGGGAATCATGTAACACGATCAGAATCAGGTTAACACCGGTTAACAGACGGAGTTATAATACTTGAATTGTTCTGCTCACTTACCAGGGACTCCAACGGCAGCAATGATCACGTACAAGATTTTCTCTACGTCCACATATTCCCAATAATGGTGCCCCATTTTCTCTGCCCAGCGACGTGTCCACGTGAGCCACCGTTAATCTCTCCGAATTGAAATGCCGGGGCAGAACACTCCCGGAGATTTTATACCATTTTCCGTCTCCACCGGGACAACGAAGTTTCAACAGAGTTAAAATATAGAGATTTTGAAATGATTCGCAAACAGATGACATCAGCCAAATGAAATCCCTGCTGAGACAGGTCGTGATTTATTCAGGGAATTGATTGAGAAACTCCAAAGACTGGGAATGGTGGCGATGCTGAGGGATGGAAATTGGGAGCGGCATTGCTACAGCAAATGGGATATTTCTTCAAACTCCATCTGGTCCAACTCTCCGCCTTATGTTGTTTGTCTGATTTCATTCAATCCGCTTTACTCAATAAGGCAATCCCAAATTCCAGGGACCCTCTCAGGGCTTCTGGTGCCCAGTTTGAAGGTGGACTGGGCGACGTTTGTCCACAGGTTGAGGAATTAGATCAACAGATCACCTCGCACTAAAGTGGCCCCTCCACTCTGCTTCACCACTCAATATGATCGCGGCTTAACTGACTGCAACCTCACCCCCACACTCCCGGCGAGGCAGGTAACCATTCACTCCTTGCTTGCCTGCAGTGGGTCTGATTTTGCGCCGGGACAATAACATTCTCTGCCTTCGTCACCTCTGAGGAGGAACGACCCAAAGACTCACCACACACAGAGAACAGAAATATTGTGGCTTCAGAATTGTCCTCAACCCAAATAAAACAGCGAATGATGCGGCACATCTCCCTCCTCCCTTTCTGTCTCCCTCCATCCGGACTGCTTTCGCTCTCTATGAATTATCACTCTCTCCTACCATCTCTATTCTTCTTCTCAGCTCCGCCATCTCTCTGTCAACCTCTCTCTCCTAACCCACCCCCTCCTTCTCACTCCCATTGCATTTATCCCTCCGTTTATTTCTATCTATCTGACCCTTCCATCGCTCCGTTTTGCCAACCCACGCGATCTGAACTCCGCTCTCTTTTCATGTTCCCACTCTCCCTTTGTTACTTAACTCTCCCTCCATCTCTTCTTTCGTCTTCTCCGCTATCTCTTCCTTCATCACTGTACTCCCTATCTGTCTCTCTCTTTTCCCCAACACTCCTCCTGCTCGCCCTCACCTCCCTCTCCAAGGCCTTTCTTGCGAAGTGCGGTTAAAACGGCCAGCCACCATGGGATGTCTCTCTACCCCGTTCCCTCACACTTCAATAGCCCTTCCAGGTGAGGCTGATGTTCACATGCACCTCATCTAATCCCTTCTATTGCATGCGGTGTTCCAGATATGGTCTCCTTTGCATCGGCGTGATCAAGTGGAGACTCGGCGACCGTTCGGCCCAACACTTACCGTCGTTCCGTCAAGGCCTCCCGGATCTTCCCGTTGTAACTCGCCTTCCCACACTGACCTTTCTGTCCTTTGCTTCCTCTATTGCCAGACTGAAGCTACATGCAAACTGAAAGAACGCCACTTCATATTCCGCCCTTGGTGCCTTGCAACAATAGACTATAGACAATAGGTGCAGGAGGAGGCCATTCGGCCCTTCGAGCCTGTACGCACCGCCATTCAAAGTGATCATGGCTGATCATTCTCAATCACTACCCCGTTCCTGCCATCTCCCCATACCCCCTGACTCCGCAATCCTTAAGAGCTCTATCTAGCTCTCTCTTGAGTGCATTCAGAGAATTAGCCTCCACTGCCTTCTGTGGCAGAGAACTCCTAATGGTATGAACTTTGAATTATCCAATGTTAGGTAACTAAGTGCAAATTCCCACTTCCCCCTCCCTCTTCCTCGTGCTTCATCCGGACTCGCACCAATATATCCCCTCCACCACATCTTCAACCGATATTACTTCCTCTTTCTTTATAATTCCATCCTGCTCAACCCTTACCTCGCACCTGACAATGAAAACGGTATTCACCCGCTTATCGTTCAACTCGCTTTGTCCTGCTGTTCCCCCGTCCCACCACAATCAGTCTGAAGAAATGTGCCGAACCGAAACTTCACCCATCCATGTCCTTAGCAGGCTTAGCTAGTTCGGCGTGCCCTCTACAACTCTCACCGACATCTACAGATGCACCATAGAAAGTATTTTATCAAGGTGCATCACAGCTTGGTTTGGGAACAGCTCCATACAAGAACGCAAGAAATTGCTGCGAATTGTCCAGACCATCACACAAAGCAACCTCCCATATATTGACTAAATTTATAAACCACGCTGCCTCGGCAAGGCCAGCAGCATAATCAAGGGCGAGTCGCACCATTGCCACTCCTGCTTCTCCTCTGTCCCATCAGGCAAAATGTATAGAAGTGTGAAAATGCACACCTCCAGTTTCAGGGACAGCGTCTTCCCAGCTGTTATCAGGCAACGGAATCATCCCACCACAACCAGAAAGCAGTGCTGAACTACTATCTACCTCTTTGTTGATCCTCGGACTATCCTCGATCGGATATTGCAGGCTTTACCTTGCACTGAACGTTATCCCCTTATCATGTATCTATACTCTGTAAATGGCTCGACTGTAATGAAGTATTTTGTTTCCACTGACTGGGTAGCACGCAACAAAAGCTTTTCACGGTACCTCAGTACATGTGACAATAAACTGCACTAAACTGACATGCTCAACTAGATTTCTCCAGAGGTGTAGCCTGACTCGCATTGGATATTGATTGAGTGTGACAGTGTGAGTGTGCGAGTCCGTGCAAGAGTGTGCTAGCACGTGTGTGCGAGTGTGAATGTGTGAGATTGTGCACATGAGACGGTGTGTGTGCGTATGTGTTAGTGTATGCGGTTGCAGGAATTTCAGTGATTCAGTGATACCTTATTATCACGGACCCAGGTAGAGTGAAATGCTTAGTTTTGCAGACAACCTGGTAACATCATGTAGAAGACCTCACCGAGGCGGTACAAAAGTGTCGCCACATTTTGACGCCGACAAAGTTACAAACGTTGGCCGGATAGTTGTATCTCCTGCCTGCCTCCGCACCGCGGGTCGCCCCAACGTTCTCGGCGGCCTTCCTCGCTCTCCGACGGTCCACCTCGCTCTCTGCGGTTCCTCGCGGCTCCCAACTCGCTCCCGAGGCGCGGTTCTCATCTCCATCCGCGGTGGGCGAGCTGGGCCGACCGGGCCGACTGAAGGGCTTGGCCCCGCTCACCGAGAACACTCCCGGCCAGGCTGCGCTGCACTGCTCGACGCGAACATCCAAGGATACACTCAATCCCAAAATGTGCACGTGTGCATGCGGGTCTGAGTGTGAGAGAGCGGTAGAGTATGTAAGAGTGCCTATATTTGTGAGTGTGTGTGTGTGTGTCTTTGCGAGTGTGTGTGTGTGTGTGTGTGTGTGTGTGTGTGTGTGTATGTGTGTGTGTGGGTGTATGTGTGTGCGTGTGTGGGAGAGTATATGATGGTGTTGTCAGAGAATGTGTCCGTGCGTAAGTGTGTGATAAGTGCGTGTCTCTTCGTGCTAGTGCGTGTGAATATCTGTTAGTGTGAGTGCATGTGTACGTGTGATTTTATGTGAGAAAGTGTGAGAGTATATTTGATTGTTTGTGATTGCATTTGAGAGATTGTGTGTGTCTTCGTACGCGGGTATGTGTGTGTGCGTGTTTGAGTGTGTTTGAGGGTGTGAACATGTGTGCTTGTAATGATGTAATGGCATACTGTGGGTTTTAGTGACGACGTGACAGGATGTGGGGCATTACTGATGGAGTGACACACTGTGCAGTGGAACTGATGGAGTGACACACTGTGCAGTGGAACTGATGGAGTGACACAATGTATGGTAGTAATGGTGGATTAACACACTGTGGGTTGGTACAGATGGAGTGACACACTTTGGAGTTGTATTGATGAAGTGACACACTGCGCAGTAGTACTGATGGAGTGACACACTGTGCAGTGCACTGATGGAGTGACACAATGTGGGGGTAGTACTGATGGAGTAACACAATGCGCTGTGTTGTTGTTGTTGTTCGTCGTTCGGGTTCGAAGATGACCATGACTTCACTTTCAGTTGGAGGATTGGTGACTGTGGGTCGTGAAGTGAATGGTGAGGCCAATCCGGGCCCGGAAGGCACGCCCACACGTGGGACACAAGTGGATGGGTGCTGCAGTGGAAGTGGAGGTAGCCCGGGCCTTGCGCGCAGTGCGTTTCCTCTGGGCCTCTGCAGTGCGTCTATTCTCTGCTGCACAGGCTCCTGTGGCGATCTTGCTACGCCAGGTTGGGACGGTCCGGAGCAAGAGACTCCCAAGTGCTGAGGTTGATGTCCAAGTCTTTGAGGAACACTTTGAGGCAGTCCTTAAATCATTTCTTCTGTCCTCCTACTGAGCGCTTGCCCTGACACAGTTCTCCATACATAAGCTGTTTTGGCAGTCGACTCTCGGGCATTCTGACGACATGGCCTGCCCATCTGGCTTGGGCTTTCCGTAGGAAGGTGTGGACGTTGGGAATTCCGGCCCGTTCCAAGACCTCTGTGTCGGGAATTTTGTCCTGCCACCTGATGTGAAGGAGTCTGCGTAGGCAGCTCAAGTGAAAGTGGTTGAGCTGTTTGGCATGTCTGCTGTAGACAGTCGAAGTCTCACGGGCATATAGAAGAGTGGTGAGTCCCACTGCACGGTAGACCTTCAGCTTGGTGGTAAGGCTGAGTCCTCCACTCTCCCAAACATTCCCACGGAGTCGCCCAAAGGCAGCGCTGGCCTTGGCAATCCTGTTGTTGACCTCAGCGTCAATGTTCACCACTCGCGAGAGTGTACTACACAGAAACGTAAAGCTGTCGACTGCCTGTAGATTCTGCCCCTTCACCGTGATGTGTGGTTCCTGATAGGGCTTTTCAGGCGCGGGCTGGTACATAACTTCAGACTTTTTGGTGCTAATGGAGAGACCAAAGTTGTCACAGGGCTGTGAGAAGCAGTCCATTTCATGCTGCATCTTCTGCTCTGTGCTGGCGTTGAGGGCGCAGTCATCAGCAAACAAAAAATCTCTGATTATGGTCTCCTTCACCTTTGTAACAGTTTGCAGACGCCCGAGATGGAACAGACTGCTGTCAGCCCTGTACTTGATGTGTATTCCATCCTGGCAGTCACGGAAGGCATCGCTCAGCATGGCAGAGAAGACCATGCTGAAGAGTGTAGGGGCAAGAACACAACCTTGCTTCACGCCATTTGTCACTGGAAAGGCTTCCGACTCGTCTCCATCATCTAGCACTTTCACCATCATGCCGTCATGGAACTGCTGGACAATCGTGATGAACTTGCTGGGACAGCCAAACTTCTGCATTATCCACAAGCCATCTCTGCTGACAGTGTCGAAGGCGTTTGTCAGATCGACGAACGTCACGAACAGCTCGCTGTACTGCTCTTGGCATTTTTCCTGGAGTTGGCGTGCAGCAAATATCATTTCGACAGTTCCACGTCCAGCACGGAAACCACACTGGCTTTCTGGAAGGAGACCCTGCTCAAAGTGCTGAATGAGACGGTTTAGCAGGATGCGAGCCAAGATCTTCGCAGCTATGGTCAGGAGGGAGATGCCTCGATGATTGTCGCAAGACTGGCGGTTGCCTTTCCTCTTGTAGATGTGGACTATGCTGGCATCTTTCAGCTGTTGTGGGACCTTCCCTTCATTCCACATGGACTGGAAGAGTTCAGTCAGCTTCTGCATCATGACGGGGCCT
>NW_027601366.1:222204-238500 GCF_053455715.1 Rhinoraja longicauda
CAATCACCTGCTGATCACTGGCCTTTGCCACAGTCTAAACTTGGTTTAGAGATACAGCGCAGAAACAGACCATCCTTAGAACCGATCACAAATCTTCTCACTTGTTTTTCTGTGCATTCTATCGACGGTACTGGGATTATACACTCAACTACTCAAATTAGGGGCTTGATCAATTTTGGGGCACCGCATTAAATAGTCATTCAGGGGAAGGTCCTTATATGTGGTAATTACGGGGGAGCACTGGTAAATGGTCAATTAGGGGAGGGCACCACAAATGGGGATTTGCGGGTGCACCGTTATTGAAGTATGGCGGGTGGATAAACAACAAATACGAAATTAGCGGAGGGAAACTGTAAATGTGGAAATAGGGGAGTGCTCCCGCAAATGGGAAACCAGGAGAGGGCAAACCTACGTAGAATTAGGGGAGGGTCCTGCCTGTTTCCGTGAATGTTCCTACTTCTCTCTGTGAGTATTCATGTCTCTAACTCTCCGTGTTTTCCCGTCTCTGTCTGCTGGTGTTCCTGGCTCTATGTGTGCTCCTGATGGTCTCCATCAAAGAGCTCCCACGGCGTGTGAGAAGATACACACAGGAACATACGCCCATCCACCCTTGTAAATAAGAATACAATGACCAAACTGGAGCCAGTAACATTACTCAGCATTGACCTGTTTCACTGTGTCCTTTCAGTGCATTTTATGTGTTCCCACGTCCAGGCTCGCCTCATCCATCCTGTAGGGATTGTTCCCTGTCGCCCTGTCCCTCGGCCACATTTCAGGGAAATCTGAAAAAACCGAGCTGTGCTTCTGCTCCCTGCCAACAAGGAACAACAATTGAAGCAGGAGGATCCGATGCAGAGAGTTGTAAAAAGCTGGACAACGGAGGCGGATGATATCTTACGCGACTGCTTTAAGTCAGCGGTCAGGGATTCTGCAGCTAACCTGAATGAGTGCGCCTCTGCCGTGACTGACTTCATCAACAAGTGAGTGGAAGATTGTGCCGCCGAAGTCAATCCGAGTGCTCCCCAATCGGAAACCATGGATGTATATTCACAGGTCCGATGCACACAAGTCAAACGATCCCAAGCTGTCTAAGGAGCCACGCTGTGGTCTCCGCAAAGCTATCAAGGATGCCAAGAGGCAATACCGGTTCAAACTTGCATCCCAGTACAATCTCTGGGTCACACAAGGAGAATGTGGCACGGTCTGATTAAGATAACTGGATGCAAAGAATGTTCAGCAACATCATTGGTGATGTGCAAGCCAAACAGATGAACTGAATACTTTCTATGCCCGCTTCGAGCTGAAGGACAACAGGGCGGTGACACCTGGCTCTGCAAACTACATTGTACCTCTCCCCAGGGTGGCTGTTGCTGATGTTAGAGCGGCCTTCCTGTGGGTAAACCCACGAAAAGCAACAGGTCCAGACGGAGTTCCTGGCCGTGTCTTTAGAAGCTGCGCGGAACAGCTAATACGTGTATTCGCGTACATCTTTATCCTCTCCGTACTCCGCGCTCAGGCACACAGCTGCATCGAGAAGACCACTATCATTTTGGTGCCGAAGAAACGCAAGACCTCAAGTTTAAACGATTACCGAACAGTGGCCTTGGCATTCACCATCATGAAATGTTTTTGGGAGGCTTGTTATGGAACGCATTAAATCCAGTCTACCCAGAGGCCTTGGCCCACTGCAATTCGCCTACCGCCACAACAAGTCCACGTACGATGACATCGCCCTCGCCCTACACATCCCCAGTTCACCTGGCACCTACCTAAGACTCCTATTTAGAGACTAAGGTTCTGCCTTAAATTGCACTGTATCATCCAAGCTTATCATCAAACTCGCGGGACTATTCTGCATTTTGTCTTTTGCTCTTTGCTCTCTCTGATGTATTTGAGTTTGAGCTGTGCAGTATATCTGATCTGAGTGTAGAGCACGTAAAGATAAGCGTTTCACTGTTCCTCGATACATGTGACATTTATAGACCGTCCCTAACCTAACAATTTGACATCAAACAACCGTCATCAGAGCGGGAATGTTCGTACAATGAAGGAGACAAAGATAGTAGATGTGACAAAGATGGTGTTGATATGCAAGAGAAAGCGATGAATAGTCGATAAGCACAAAAAAATGCTGGACAAAGCGAAGAGAAGAAGAGGAACGGGGACAGGAGGCAGAATACAGTTAAGTGCTGAAACTGAATTGTGGACCATAGTAATTGCCGGGATATCTGAAATACAAAAGTACAGCAAAATAAACGCAGAAGACTGAGATGACACCCGTGGAGTAACGAAAACGTATCGATTATCCGAAGTGAGTGACCTCACAAAATAACTGATATTCCAAAACAAATGCATAATTCGCACAACTCAAACGCACCTGAGATGGACTGGAAATTACATTGCCATCGCACCTGAACATTGCTGCAAAATTAGTTCAAGCAGGACAATAGAAATGGGAATAGCCGATAATGCTTACTTATTGCTCAAACCGATTTGGTGGCTATTTTCCAAATGTTGTGGCTGCATAAACGAGCTATCTTCAACATATGTCAACTAACATTTCTGAAAGCTGGATCTTTATATCCATCACCATCTGAGTGTAAAGGTCTTCCGTTCCAGTTCCTTGTAAATCTTGCCTCTCTTAAATTAACCCTCTGACTTCTGTTATTTGATTCCCCATTCTGGATAAATGACATAGTGCATCCCCACTATTTATTCCTCTCACGATTCATACACCTTTCTAAGATTACCCCAGGCTTCTGCCATCCAAGGAGTATAGAAAGTAACTCTGCCCAGAGCTCGGGCCATACAAAGAATTGTGAGCGAAGCCTTGCTTTAACTAACGACGGTGATACCACAAATGGAAAAAAAACTACATAGACGGAACCGAGAGCCACGAGTCACACGACAGAGAAACAGCCCAGCAACTATCTTAGTCTATGATTTCCAATTAATAAGTCCCATTTACCAGCACATGCTCCACAGACTTTGTCGTTATCACATTTTAATATCGCGATACGTATCTCCAATTCGGTGCATAGATTGAAGTCATGATTTATCCCTCGAAAAAAGGGGCATTCGAAGGACCGACAGTTGACCAGATCGTCTACCTTGCCGCCTTCACAATAGTACAGTCCCTACTCCATGGCGAATAGTTGTCTATGGAACAGATGCGCCACCATACTGCGAATTATGTTCTGCATTCCGTATCTTCCCTTTGCTTTATCTATTGTTATTGAGTTTGAACTGATAATATCTGTATGGCGTATTTAATCTCTTTGGATCGCGTGTAAAGCAACGTTATTCGTGCGCCTCGATACACGTGGTAATAATAAACCTGGCCCTGAAACCTGAATCTCAATGCACCTTTCAACTTATGTTTTTGTACCTTTGCAAACCAAGGAGGCCTCATAGTTAATAGAAGCATTGTATCATTAATCCTTTTACCAATGCACATCGGCATGACCCCAATTTTCCATCGGGGGTCAATGAACGATTTGGGTTCGTACAGATCTCCAGTTCTCCAATTGTAAAGACGCAGCTCAAAGTAGAACGGTGGACCGGAATTATGCAAGGTGGCTTTAGAAAATATTGTTAATTGTTCCAAATACCCGGACAAATCGGGGTTTGGTAGAAATAATAAAACTACATTCAGAAAGATATTCTGTATCATGAACTATATTCTTCATTCTGTATTTCCCCTCCACCCGATCTATTGCATTTGGCTTTACACTGAGTATTTGTATGTGTGGAATAATTGAACTGAGTGAATAGCATGCAAAATAAAGCTTTCCACTGCACCTCGTTACATGTGATAATAATAGACCCAACCTGACCAGATGACCTGAGATAAAGAACAACTCTGGTCAGACCGGGAAAGTCCGTACTGCGCTGCTCACTGACATTGTCTACGAGACACATAAATGGACTGTTGGACACAGCGCAAAGAGAAGGTGAAGCCTGGGGACGGGTTTAAGAAAACAAAAGAAATGCTGATACTGGGTTGCGGGCCATCTTAATTCCCCCGCATCTGAAATACAAGAGGAAGTCGGATATACTCAGATGACAGAAGACATCCACGGAGAGAAGCAATATATGTTATTTCAGAAGTTAATGATCTCAACAAAACTCCGACATTGACGAAAAACATGCAGTATGGTATCAATTTTCAAAAGAAAAGCACGCCATCATCGGTGCTGCTCTCCGGCGCACCTGAATATTGTTGCAGAATTAGTTCCTATTCAACATTTATTGCTCAACAGTTACCTAGTTATTTCTTGCTACTGTCTAATTGGCGTCTGCATTTCCAAACGCTCTAACTGTAGAACACTTCCCAACGAACTCCTCCGACTACGTCCCATCTACCCACCACCGTTGAAGTGTAAATTCCTCCCTTCAGTTTCCTGTGAATCTCGCCACTCTGACGTGGAGTGGCGCCTGATGCGGCACACAAACGAAAACAAAAAGACAATTGTCATGTCTCTTGTTATAACCTTGGAAAAGTACAGTAACAAGCGTATTGTCACGTTGCATAGCTGCTTGGATTGGGAACAACTCTGCCAAGATCGCGAGAAATTGCAGAGGGTTGTAAATATCACAGAGACCAAACCACTCATATTATCCATCTACACTCCACGCTGCATAACATTATCCAAACACCCAACATAATCAAAGACTTGGCCAATCCCGCTCAGTTCTTCTTTCGCCTACTCCAATCCGGCAAATGGTGGAGATGATTGAAAGCGCGCATCACCAAACTTAGGAATAATTTCATTCTCTGCTCTATTTGGCTTATGAACGTTCCTTCCACAGGCTAGGGTACTATTAAATTCCCTCTACCCCATTATGGACATGGAACTTCGAAAATAGCGAAAGTTAGTCACCTATTTATCTCTTACTACTTTCGAGATGGCAGTTATATTTCCAAACGTTGTGACCTTACAAATGCCAGCTTCGAATCAACATAACGAACTCCTCTGATAGCTCGTTCTGTGCACAGATCGCCGTCTGAGTATAAAGTCTTCCCGTCAGGTTCCTTGTAAATCTACCCTTCCCACCATAAACCTATGATCTCTGCTTTTTGATTCCCCTTGCTGCGTAAAATACTGCGCATTCACCCAATCTGTTCCCCTTATACACCTATATAGCTCCTCTCAGCTTCCTGCGCTCCAAGGAATAACGTCCTAGTCTCTACCTATAGCTCGGCCCATACAAAAAACGGCAGCGAAGCCCTGCTCTAACTACTGACGGTAATACCACAAACGGAGCAACGTGCACACACTGCACAGGGTCAGAGTGTAGCACAGTAGAGAAACTGGTCAAGCACCTATCTATGTCTATGCTATCCATTTACTAAATACCATTTATTCGCACCTTATTCGCAGAATATTATGCCCTGACACTATATATTTAAGGAAGGCAGTCCTTACTTAAAATAAGATGTAGAGACTGAAGTTGAGCTTTATCTCTCGGATGAAGGAGCTGCCAAAGGAACCACAAATGATCACATCATCTACGCTGTGCAGTTTGGACGAATACAAGTGAATTGAATGACACTGTAAATATAGGAGTCTGCGAGGCATGGACTGGATAGATATTGAAAGCATTGCACAACCGATATATGGGTGTTGACTTTCAGATACAAGTTACAGAGTGACTTGTGATGAGAAGTAATTTACGCTTGAAAAAAGATATGAACCTCCACGACCCTGTACACCATAAAATTAGTGAGGACAACTCATTACGTTAAAACAGAGCTGGAGCGAATGTGTTCGTAGCCAATAAGCAAATAAAAACCAATGTTATGGATTAGTACAAGTTCAAGGTCAGTTCCCGTTTAATATTGAAAATGGGAATTGTAAAAGGATGTCCCTCGTACGCAGAGTCTTTTACTGAATAGGTTTATTAATTGCACTACACACATTATGCCCTAGCTGTCCGTGGTCATCACTGGAACTAGAGAGCGAGCTGGAGGTGGGGAAGCTACAATTATACAAGAGACCATGGGGAGTGGTTAGTAGTGGTGAGGTCACTATGTTAAAGGAACATGCACTGATCTACATCCTTCCTCGGAAACAAGAGCGACCACGGCTCATACGCTAGACTTAAACTATAAGCAGGGAGCAGATAGAATGCAGCACAACACAGACTACTCGTACCCACCGTACCGGACAGGCGGCTTGACCAGTCGCCCAGAGCGGGTGCGCAACCCCCCATCCCCTTCGGTCGAAGGAAGAGCAGGGACGGGTGCGGGTACCGAGGCAGGGGAACCAGGGGAAGGAGGAGAACGGGGCGGCGATACCCGCAAACGCGCAGGCGAAGGAGGGGAAGTGGGCTGGGGCGAGCCGGGCACAGACAGCCGAGACGGCGAAGGTTGGGGCATGCGAGGATGGACGGGAGCAGGAGGCACATCAGGCACCGGGGACTGGACGGGAGGTGAATACGGGACCGCGGGAGGCGGTGCAGGCTCGTTGACCAGCATCAGGTGCTGGCGGGTACGACGGTACACGGTGCCCTCGTAATTAACCAGGTACGACCGTGGAGAGTCAGCATTGCCGACGACCACGGCCAGCCGGTGGTGACCCGAGGCGGACTCCATCCGGACAACCTGGCCAGCGAACAGAGGGGGAAGGGGACGGGACGATTTGTCAAAGGAGCGCTTCTGAATGACTTGCTTTTCGATGATGCGCTCCTTGACAGCGGCAGGGCTGCGAGCCGTTGGTTTCAGGGATTGCTGGGAGACGGGGATGGGGGGTCTAGTGGTGCGGGACATGAGGCGCTGGGCAGGGGAACCGAGCGCGGGGTCCCGGGAGATGTTGCGGAGGTTGAGGAGGGCAAGGTACAAGTCAGAACTGGCAAGCCGACAACGTTCCATCAGTTCCTTCGCGCTGCGGACAGCGCGCTCTGCAAGTCCATTGCTTTGCGGGTACTCGGGGCTGCTGGTGATGTGGCGAAAGTTCCACAGGGTGGCGAAAGCGGCAAACTCCGCGCTGGTAAACTGGCTGCCGTTGTCGGACTGGAGAGATACCGGGGAACCAAAGGTAGAGAAGTGGCGGCGAAGCTTCCCGATGACGGCAGCAGACGTGAGGGACGGCAGCAGGTCCACCTCGAACCAGCTGGAGTAGGAGTCCACCAGGACCAGGTAGTGTTCGCCACGCCACTCGAAAATGTCGGCGGCAACAGCCATCCACGGCAACTCGGGAGCCGGCTGCTGCAGGAGAGGCTGGCGCTGCTGATGAGGTAGTAGGCGGTTGCAGGCAGCGCAGGCGGAGACCCTGTCCCGGATGTCCTGAACCATGCCAGGCCAGTAAAATTGTGCTTGGGCCTGGGATAAAGTGGCCTCCACCCCGGGGTGTCCGTTGTGGGCAGTCTGAAAGTAGTGATCTCGCAGCGCGGCCGGCACCACGACCTTGTGACCCTTCACCACCACGCCCTCGTGCAGCACCAGTTCATCCCGAACCAGGAAGTAGGGCACGGCACCAGCCGGCAGGGAAGACCGTCGGTCAGGCCAGCCACGGCGGATGACGCTCTCAAGCTGTTGCAGGGCAGGATCAGCGGCAGTGTGTGTGACCAGGGACTGCATCTGCCAAGATGGAACGATGTTGACGTTCAACACCATCAGGTCAGCCGATTCGTACGGATGGCGGGAAATGGAAGGTAGTGGGGCACGGGACAAAGTGTCTGCCACGAACATCTCCTTGCCCTTGCGGTACACGATATCGAAGGTAAAGCGCTGAAGCTGCAGCATCATTCGCTGCAAACGGGACGAGGCTGCGTGGATGGGCTTGTTCAAAATAGAGACCAGCGGTTGGTGGTCAGTTTCGATGGTGAAGGTGTTGCCAAGAACGTAGTCTTTGAATTTGGAGCACGCGAATACCACGGCAAGGAGCTCCTTTTCAATCTGGGCGTAGCGCTGTTCAGCAGGGGTCATTGTGCGAGAGGCATAGGAGACGGGCAGCTGCCGGTCGTCATAGAGCTGCAGGCAGGCAGCACCAAGGCCGAACCGAGATGCATCGCAGGTGAGGACGATTGGCCTGTTCAGGTCGAAAAACTGCAAAGTGGGGGTCCGTGCGAGTCTGGACTTCAGGGCCACGAAGGTCGACTGGTGGTGCGGGAGCCAGACCCAGGCATAGTCCTTCTTGGCCAGCTCCCTCAGGGGGGCACTCAGTTCGCTGAGGTCGGGTATGAACTTGCCTAAGTAGTTGACCATGCCCAGAAAGCGCTGCAGGCCGGGCACGTCAGTGGGAGCGGGCATTTCGGTGATCGCCGCCGTCTTCTCGGGGTCTGGCTTCAGGCCCCCCGCCGTGAAAAAATTCAGGCCCCCCGCCGTGAATTACAAGTTTTGCCCTGCGCTGGGCAAACGTTAAACTGGTGTGACGAGAAGTTGCAGTTTGGGCATCGGCGAGGGGTGACCGTTGTGGGCGCGGAGGGGGCGACCCTGGCCGGCGGGGCATTTAGCCGCCGGCGGCCGGTGAAATTTATGTCATGGGACGCCGGCCGAGATACTGAGGCAACAGCAGAGGCCATGCGTGCGGCATGTACGGCGTCCTTTAGCGACAGGTCAGGCTTCATCAGGAGCTCGTCACGCAGCTTGGAGTTTAGGAGACCGTTGACCAGGACGTCCCTGATCATCTCGTCGGGTGTGATCGTTTCAAGGCGGCACCGCCGAGCCATCTGCCTCAAAGAAGCAATGAAGGCGTCAACGTGCTCCCCTGGAGTCTGACGACGCGTGAAAAAGTTAAAACGCTCAATAATGTTATTGGTGGGTATATCACACAGGGCAGTGAACTTGGCCATGAGACATGCCGGGTCGTTGCGGTCCTCCGGAGGGACGAAATCGAACGAAGCATAGCGTTCCATTGCCTCCGGACCAGCCAGGTTGAGGAGCAGGTGAGCCTGTACCGCAGGATTTGCATCAGGATGGGCAATCGCGATATAGTGTTCGTAGTCCCGCTGGAAGACAGTCCAGCGGTGCACTATGTCCCCATCAAAAACGAGCGTGTCCGGACGACGACACGAGGGAGCCATGGCAAAGTGGAAGGAGGGGACACAACTGGGAGGAACAAATAATAAAATAAAACCGATCAACAGGAGACGCAAGTCTACCGCTCTGACACCATGTAAAAGGATGTCCCTCGTACGCAGAGTCTTTTACTGAATAGGTTTATTAATTGCACTACACACATTATGCCCTAGCTGTCCGTGGTCATCACTGGAACTAGAGAGCGAGCTGGAGGTGGGGAAGCTACAATTATACAAGAGACCATGGGGAGTGGTTAGTAGTGGTGAGGTCACTATGTTAAAGGAACATGCACTGATCTACAGGAATAGCCTCGCTCTTTAAATTACGCATTCAGCAGTGTACCTCTATGGGATAGAGGGTGGAGTTTCTATTATCTCCAAACGCCGGGACAGAGGTATCTTCACCTACTCTACACCTGAATGCTCGATTTTATGACCAACAGTCCTCAGTCAGTGTGGGCAGGTTACACTTCCTCCAGGATAACACCGGAGCCCTGCAAGGATTCGTTTTCAGTCCACTGCTATACCTCCTTTACCTGGAGTACAGACCCAAATCTGTACCAATTGTATGGAATTGAAAATAGTTGAGAACAAGTTGCATGCGTTACACCAACCAACAATCTGTCGCGGGGCAAGCACTTTGATGCGACACCCAAGGAGGCACACTAACGCCTCTTCTACAGGTGGAGTATGAGGAAATGCTGTATGTCAACATTAACTTTTACAGTGTTCTCGGGATGTACCGTGGACTGCAGACTGTCGGGTTAGACCACATTTTGGATCGGGTACATGTCTGTCTAGCCGGCGAGAAATTGGAGGGAGATATAAATTTCGGCTACTACATCACACGGACCACACGTTCTACCATTGACTCCATGTGCACATCACGTTGCCTCGAAAAGAAAACGGCCAACGTAATCGAAGAATTGTCCAAACCTGTCACTTCTTCTTTCCCCTACTCAAGTCATGTACAAGGTGTAGAGGCTTTTAAGCGAACACTACCGGATAAAGGTATTTATTCACAAAATGCTGGAATAATTCAGCAGGTCAGGGAGCATCTCAGGAGAGAACGAATGAGTGACGTTTCGTGCAGACCCTTCTTCAGACTGATGGCAGGGGGGCGGGACAAAGGAAGGATATAAGTGGAGACAGGAAGATAGAGGGAGAACTGGGAAGGGGAGGGGAAGAGAGGGACAGAGAAACTATCTAAAGTTGGAGAAGTCAATGTTCATACCGCTGGGCTGCTAGCTGCCCAAGCGAAATATGAGGTGCTGTTTCTCCAATTTCCGGTGGGCCTCACTATCGCACTGGAGGAGGCCCATTACAGAAAGGTCAGACTGGGAGTGGGAGGGGGAGTTGAAGTGCTCAGCCACCGGGAGATCAGGTTGGTTAAGGCGGAGTGAGTGAAGCTGTTGAGCGAAATGATCGCCGAGCCTGCGTTTGGTTTAGTCGATGTAAAGAAGTTGACATCCAGAGCAGAGGATACAATAGATGAGGTTGGAGGAGGTGCAGGTAAACCTCTGTCTCACCTGGAAAGACTGTTTGGGTCCTTGGATGGAGTTGAGGGGGAGGTAAAGGGACGGGTGTTGCATCACGTGCGGTTGCAGGGGGAAGTGCCCGGGGATGGGGTGGTTTGGGTAGGAAGGGACGAGTGGACCAGGGAGTTACGGATGGAACGGTCTCTGCGGAACGTAGAAAGGGGAGTGGATGGGAACCTTCCTTCCTTCGTCGTCGTCCCCCCCGGCATCATTCTGAAGAAAGGTCTCGACCCGAAACGTCACCCATTCCTTCTCTCCTGAGCGGCTGCCTGACCTGCTGAGTTACTCCAGCATTTAGTGAATAAATACCTTCGATTTGTACCAGCATCTGCAGTTATTTCCCTACACTACCGGATAAAGCATTAGCTTATTTTCCTTCGTAATCACGGTTCTAAACGGTCCCTCCATATACTAGGGTACTGTTCAATTCGCCTCTACGCCATTGCGGATATCAGAAGGTATCTCAAAATGCTGGAGTACCTGAGCGGGTCAGGCAGCATCTCAGGGGAGAAGGAATGGGTGACGTTTCGGGTCGAGGCCCTTCTTCAGACTGATGTCAGGGGAGGGAGCGGGACACAGATAGGATGTAATAGGAGACAGGAAGACCGTGTGAGAACTGGGAAGGGGAGGGAAAGAGAGGGACAGAGGAAGTATCTGAAGTTAGGGAATCAATGTCCATACCGCTGGGGTGTAAGCTGCCCAAGCGAAATATTCTCTGTCATTACGGATGCTAGAAATTGTCGAAGTAATTGATGCACTGCAATAGGGTCCAATGCTTTGAACTATATTCTGCACTCTGTATCTTCCACATTGCTCTATCTCTTATCATAGAGTTATCGAATCCTACAGCACGGTAACAGCCCTTCTAGCCAGATTGCCCATGCCGACCAATATGCCCCATCTACACTAATCACTCCTCTCCGACTTTCATCCACATTACTCTAAATCTTTCCGATTCATGGTGGAGTCTTACTGTCTTTGTCACAAATACTGCCTCAAATACCTCCCCTGGCAGTTCATTTTCTTTGTAAATTCATATCCCCACCATCATATGTTTTCGAGTTTGAACTGCTACTGTCTAGTTATGGTATATCTGATGTGTCTGGATACCATGCAAAACAAAGCGTTTTACTGTAGCTCGGCACATGTAACAATAATAAACTTAAACCTGAATCTAAAACCTAAAACGCCTCTCATTTTAATTGTTTCCAACAACGCGATCCCAGCGGGATGTTTCATAGCTCACAGAAGCATTGCATCATCCATTGTTCCAGACGTGCACTGCTGCACACTTAAATACTATGTTTTGCACAAATTATATGATTTGTGTTTTCACAGAACTCGAAATCTCAAACTGCACTTGTCCGGTTCGATGGAGAGCAGAATTAAGCAATGTGGCTTGAGTAAATGTTGTTCATGATCACAAATATACGGACAATTCAGGGATTAATGGAAATAGCCAACAATAATCAGCATTCTATATCTTCCTCCTCGCTGCATCTGCAGGACGTTAACTGATTGTAACAATGTATGGCTCATCTGAACAATGGACAGCGTGCAAAGCGACGCTTTTCACTGTATCTCGGAACATGAGGCCTGGCTGAACCTCACCTAGGCTAATGATCTGACGTAAGTAAAATCTATGATGTCTATTAAGATTGTCCATGTATCACAAACAGTATTGATATGCAAAGTAAGGTGTTGAATATTGGCGATGCACCGCCCTCTGAATTAGCGAGTAATCTGGTTCATCAGCGCACCTCAACATTGCTGCAGAATCAGTTGCTGCACAACATTTATTACTCAGCAGAAATAAGATCCAAGATGGCTGCGCCGCCAAGCGGCTGCGGCTCGCCGGCAGTCTGTTTGTCTTTTTTCTTTTTTTGTCTATATGTTAGTGTTATACATATGTAGTAGTCTATTTTAGCTGTGTATATATCGGGGCGGGGGAACCTTTCTTTAAAAATAAAAAAATCTCTTCCTCGAGACGCCGATCGGCCGCGGGACCTTCCATTGCCCGGCACGGCTCGGTCGCGGGACCTTCCATCGCCCGGCACGGCTCGGCCGCGGGACCTTCCATCGCCCGGCACGGCTCGGCCGCGGGACCTTCCATCGCCCGGCACGGCACGGCTCGGTCGCGGGTCCTTCCATCGCCCGGCGCGGCTCGGCCGCGGGACCTTCCATTTCCTTGCGGGAGCTGCGCGAGTCCGGAGCCACGGTCGCCTCGGCAGAAGTCGAACTATCTGTCCGTGAGAGAAGCATGGGGGAAGAGAGAAGGGTTTTTTTGCCTTCCATCACAGTGTCTCGAGGAGTCACTGTGATGGATGTTTGTGTTAAAATTGTGTGTCGTGCGTCTTTTACTCTGTACTGTTGTGGCTGTGTGGCAAATTATTTTCGTTCAATTTATTTTGAATGACAATAAAGGTAATTCAATAACCAAACCTGGCTGCCTATTGCAACTGCCGTGTTGCCCATTCAAGGAAATAGTGGTGAACCCTGCTATAACTACTGACGTCGATACCACGTGTGGAGAAACGTGCACACACCGGCCCAATAGCCATTGAGTCACATTGCATAGACATAGGCCGAAAAACTGTCTGTGTGTATGCTGTTCAATTACTAAATCCCATCTACCAGAACTTAGTCCGCAGAATATTATGTCCTGGCGCTATCTTTTTTAAGGAACGGGATACGTACCTTCGACTCGGGGCAGAGACAGAATTCGAGACATCCGTCGCATCAAGCGGATCTCGAAGGCGAACAGTTGATCGGATCATCCATTCTGCGCAGCTCGTAAGAACGATAAGTGAATGTATTGACCCGACATCGAGACTTCTGCGAGAACTTTGCAGGATAGATGTTGAGAGAATGACAGTCGCCTATGGATGATCACGTTCGGATTATCGTTTAGGATAAGAATTCACCTTGGAGTGACGGAGGTCAGATGTAAAATATTCCCGCAGATGTATCTGAATCGGAGGCAGTATTATCTACCCCACAAAACAAGAATGACCATTTATGAAATGCAGACAGGGTTGGGGCGAAGATCTTTGTGAAAATAGGGAAATAAAAACTAATGTGACCTGGGTGGAAATGAACATGAAACCAAGAATAGGTTGTAATTATGATCTTGTACTCCAAACATACTTGAGCTGGGCATTGTGCGTGTGACCGTGTGTACCTGTGTCTGGTGGGGAAGGGGTGACTGTTATCTCCAAACTACGAGACCTGGGAATCTGCTAGCCTCCGCCACTGCATCCAAGGCTCTAATGCCCAAGGACCTCAGACAGTGAGGATAATGGACACCATCTCCTCCATAATAACTCTCCACATCGGCGCCCTGCAAGGATGCGGTCTCAGTCCCCACTATACTCCCTTTACACTCTCGATTGTACGGACAGATTTATCTTTAATTACATCTACAGGTTTGCTCACAACATCACTGCGGTGGGTCTAATCAGGAAGAATGACAATAAGGAGTACGGGAAGGAGATAGAGAAATAAGATACATGGTGCCAAGACAATATTCTTTTCCTCAATGTCAGCAGGGTGAAGGAGCTAGTTATTGACTTCAGGAAGCAAGATACAATACATGCCAAATCAGCATCAATGGTGCAGAAGTGGAAATGGTTGCCATTTCCCCTTGGTAATATTATCAAGGCCTATCCTGGATGAAAGACATAGAAGCAACAACCCGAAGGCGCACTGACGTCTTTTGGGAAGAATATTTTTATGGACAATGTGGAAGACTAATATGACCAGTTATGGAAATGTATATGAGACCAAGCCAAGTGTGATAATTATGATTGAATGTCTAAACAAACCTGAGCTTGGCATTGTGCGTGTGTGCCTGTGTTTCCCCTTGGAGATAGACAACGCAGAAACGTGGTGTCAGGACAATAACCTCTCCCTCAATGTCAGCAAGTGCTCGTCATTGACTTCAGGAAACGCGTTGAAGTACGTGCCACAATCAGCAACGATGATGCAGAAATGGAAATGGTAGGGAGCATCACGTTTCTTCGAGTTAATCCCACCAAAGATATGTCGTGGACCAACTACATGGATGCAACAGGCCAGAAGCCCCGCAGAGATATACCGAAGAGACATAGAAAAATTGGCATGTCTCCAGTGACTCTTCCAAACTTCTATAGGTGCACCATAGAAAACATTATGTAGGGCTGCATCACAGCTTGATTTGAGAAAATCTGTGCCTAGGAACGCAAGCAGTTGCAGAGATTTGTAGATGTAGCCCAGTCCATCACACAGCGCAGACTTCTCACCACTGATTCTATCTACACTATACGCTGCCTCGGAAAAGCCGCCAATGTAATCAAAGACCCGTTCACTCAGATCATTCCCTCTTCTCCCTGCTCCAGTCGGCAGAAAGTACACATGCGTGAAAGCGCGCACAACCAGCAGCTTCCTCCCGTCCGTCATCGGGCTTCTTAATGGTCCTTCCATAAGCGATTGTACTGTTTAATTCACATGTCGTAATTGGACCTTGACTCTGGAGCTGATGCGCTGCATTGCTGAAACTGTATCCGTACTCTGTACCTTCCCCTCTCTATATCTATGGTACTTGAGTTCGAACTCATTGTACCTGTGCATGGAATAGCTGCCTGGATAGTAAGCAAAGCACAATTTGTTCTTTCACTGTACCCCATGTAACAATAATAATCCTAATCCTAAACCTACACCTGCAATCATATGTGCCTCGCATCTTCATTGTTTACAACTCCGCCAAGCCAGTGGGAGGTCTCAAGGGTTATGGAAGTATTGCAACATCTACCTCTCCAACTGTGCACTCCAATGTTTAAACGAGAATTTCTGCATCCGCTCGAATGAATCTTTTGTGTTTTTACAAAACTCGTATACTCAACTGTCCATTTCCGATTCTTAGGACAAACGTTGAGCGGAATTATGCAATGCGGCTTGCGCAGATGTTTTTTATTCTTACAAATATACAGATAAATCAGGGTTTGAAGAAATTAAAGTACGATATGCAACATGATATGCTATATCATGAACTATAGTTTGCTCGTGTATCTTCCTCTTTGCTCTATCTATTGTACAAGATTGAACTGTTTGCAAATATATATGATACATCTGAAAAGAGCTGGTAGCAAGTGAAACAAATAATTCCACTGGACACCAGTACCCGTGACACAGACAAACCTTACATACGATAACCAACCAAATGATTTGAGGTGAGTAAGAACCATGACTAGAGCGGTAATGTTCGTACCCTGATGGAGACTAAAATTGGAGCCGATGCTGGTACGCTGGAGAAGGTGATGGATGGTTGTTAACAACAAATGAACTGTTAGACCAATGCAGAAAAAAGGCGAGAAGAAGGAATGGGAGGAGCAACACAGTAACATCATTGATAATGTAAAGCAGATCGTAGAAATTGCCGCGCTTATAAAACAGAAGAGAAAGACAGGATATATTCAGACGGCGATCCGCTGTGGTTGATGTTTATTTAACTTGTATTTAGTTGTGTGTCTTGGAGCTTTTTTTAGTATGGCTGTATGGTAATTGGAATTTCACTGTACCTTAATTGGTACATGTGACAATAAACTGACCTTGAACCTTGAATAAGAGTCACACAGCGGGCAAACACGTCCTTCCACCCAACCTGTCCCTGCTAAGCAACACGAATCGTCGACGCCAGGCCCAACTGCCAGATTAGGACAATATCCGTCTAACCCTAACCTATCAAAGTACAAGTCTAAAT